>NC_088404.1:39985190-40257690 GCF_034236695.1 Oncorhynchus nerka
TCAGGCATTTCTCTGTGAAGGGTGTTGGTGCATGAGGGTGAGTTGAGGACTGGTGAGCTGTGGGTACATGCCGGTACCCAGGGACGAAGGAGGTAGAGGATGCCCATCTGGCACAGTGGTTCTTACTGTGGGCAGTGGTGTAAAGTAAAAGTACTTTCAAGTATTACTTAAGTCGTTTTTTGGTGTAGCTGTACTTTACTTTTTATATTTTTGGCAACTTTAACTTTTTCTTTACTACATTCCTAAAGAAAATAATGTAATTTTTACTCCATACATTTTCCCTGACACCCAAAAGTAGTCGTTACATTTTGACAGGAAAATGGTCCACATACACTTATCAAGAGAACATCCCTGGTCATCCCTACTGCCTCTGATCTGGTGGACTCACTAAACACAAATGCTTAGTTTGTAAATGATGTCTGAGTGTTGGAGTGTGCCCCTGGCTGTCCATAAATAATTATAAAAACAAGAAAATTGTGCCGTCTGGTTTGCTTAATATAAGGAAGTTGAAATTATTTATACATTTACTTTTGATACTTAAGTACATTTTAGTGATTCAATTTACATTTGATACTTAAGTATATTTAAAACCAAATACTTTTACACTTTTACTCAAATAGTATTTTACTGGGTGACTTTTTCTTGAGTCATTTTCTTTTAAGGTATCTTTATTTTTACTGAAGTATGACAATAATTGAGTACTTTTTCCACCACTGACTGTGGGCTCATTGGTCAGTAGCACTGAGGGATCTCTACTGTATAGCCTCTCACTACAGACCCAGGTGAATCTATATGTGAGTCACACACACTGCCTCTGTAGATGTGATTCAGTGTGTGTGTGTGTGTGTGTGTGTGTGTGTGTGTTTGTGTTTTTAAAAGCCTTGTTTCTTGCCTGCCGGGTCTCTCCTCCATTACCTGCTGTGGACTCATTTTCTGCTCTGATAGTGTAGAGAAAGGGAGTATGGGAAAGAGGGAGAAGGAGGGAAGGGTAGAGTGAGAGAGTGCAGAGGGAATTAGAGGGGACACAGTGCCCTGAGCAGTGGAGCGCGGGTGGGGTCTTTTTGGGCTCTCATGTACAATTCCAGCCCGGGTCCTGTTATCACCTCCCCACAAAGCCTGCATCAGATAGAGGGGAGGGACTGGGGGGAGTCGATAGGAGGGTAATGAGGGACACGGGGACATGGATCTGCCCTCAGCATAAACAACAGGTCCCCACAAGCCTCTGTGTTATCCAGTGGCCCTCATCAAAGGGATGGGATATCACAGGAACCAGAGAGACTCTTTGTTCTGGGCTGGGAGAGTCAAACTGGAGAGAGAGAGAGGCCAGGTCAGAGTGAAGGGACACAGGGTTCAGCGTGTCCTCACACACACACACACACACACTGCATCTCCTCTGTCAACTCAGCACACACTCCTGACTTCCGAGAAGGGTCATTAGTGTGAGGATGTGTGTGTGATTGTGTCCATGTATGGGTTTGTTTGTGAGTGTGTGTGTGTGGTGTGTGCGGTTGGACCTATTAGTGAGTAGTAAACCCAGTGGTCTCGGCTTCAGTAGGGGCTCTTTGATGTTTTCACGGTCCTCTCAGTAGGGTCAGGGATAAAAATGGACTAACCTTCATTAAGGAGACAGGAAATACATGAAGCTTGAAATAATGGGGACCAAATGCTACTTTGGGCTATGTTCTAATGTCATTCATGTTAAAAACACATCTTATTTGACACGTGCTTCGTAAACAGGTGTAGACTAACAGTGAAATGCTTACAACTGCTCATTGTTAGGCTAACAACATACAGTAGATGCAAACAACATACAAGCATTTCTATTCCCACTTGACTATCGCTCTATGTAATCATAGAAAGTAGAGATGAATAGCTTTTCCTGTTCTCTTCTGACCTGTCCTGTGACAGATACTCTGTCACTGCCTGGATACCGCTCTCACTGCGTTTCCACGGTAACGCAGTCACGTCCATTCAAATGAATAGGTTGGAGAGAGCAGAGACAGACCTAAGTGTTGTGTTGCCAGGAGATGCTGAAGAAAGATTGTGGCGTTTTATGTGGGGACTGTAGATAAACACACAGAAAGTGAGAGTTGTAGAGAGTGGTGCTCCCAGCCACTCACGCCCTGCCCAGTCATGGCAGCTATGTGTGGCATGCATCCCAGGCCTGTGGGGCTGTTGAGGGGGTCTTTGCGGATTAGTGGTTGGGGGCTCCCTGTCTCCAGGAGTACTGTACCCCAGTCCTGCCAGGCTCACCAGGCTGAACCACACTGGCCCGGGGCATGCCACATGCCGGAGAGCTCCGACACAAATGTGGAGTTAATTAGGCTCTGATTAATCCTGCAGCCTGGACCAGGGAACCAGGGATATGGGGCTGTAAATCTACCACCCTGCGTCAGCGTCTCAACCCCCAACACTGACTCTGCTACAGCCAGGTTTTACTTCTCTGCTCCCATTTACTGCTGCTGCTGGGAGGGATACCAGCTCTCATCTGGGTCACACACCAGCTGCTTTGAAAATGTTAGGTTAAACAACCTTATGTCTGAGGGAGGATTAAAACCTTATTTAAGAGCATGCTCGGAATTGAAACCCGATGCCATTACTATATATAGCTGACGTGGTCTGTTGGAACCTTGTCACATACATTTATAAATGTGCAGTTTACCGTGTACATATAGGATAAAATGACTACCTTTTGGACAGCTTCAATTGACCCTTATTTGACCTTTCCTCTGTCCTGTAATCTGTGCTCTGTGTCTAACCTGTACTGTGTCCAAGCCACATTGCCTCCCTCTCTCTCTCCGCCATCTTGGAGTGGGCGGCGGTGCAGATGAGTTCTCTCTTCTCTGGCAGCCACATCACACTCCAGCTGAGGACCCGGGAGCTGGGTTGCCATGACGCAGCTGCAGCCTGCCATGCCCTGTGCTGCGCTGGGACGGGAGCTGACATCACAGCTGATCATGCCTGTAACCTGTGCAGCTGCGAGGCAGGGGCAACACTCCCCAGTCCCTCAGCCATGTAGGGGAAAAGATGAGGAAAATAACATTGAAAAGAGAGGCTTGGAGGGAGTGTCATCATCTGCTGAACAACTGAATGATTCCTCCATGCCAGCAGGACACAGAGTGCCCCCCATCCCCCCTACACATCCCTCTATCCCCCTGTACAAAAAAAGGAATGTTCGCAGCTTGTGCCACAGATGGCCTCCCATCAGGCTGAGATGGGGGAGATGGTGGGGGGGTATGTGGAGGAATTTTCCTGCGAGGTCGGCCACCTAATCCTCATGAAGATAAAAAGATTAAGTTACTTCAACTCCCCTCAGCGTTTGGACTTTGACCCTTTTTGTGCAATAGCACTCAGAGCTTTGTTATTCGTGGTCTAGTCAGGGCACTGTGTTAACTTTACAACACTCTCACACTGCATGTGAACTGAAATGGGCTTCCTCTGGGAGTAACAGAAACATACATCAGTAGATTCAGACTGCATTTTCTACCAAAACATACATCTCATTGAATTCTCCTAATCATAGGTATGAAATTATGATTATTAGGTTGCTGGTAACACCTTATCTAAGGTGTTTGAATCTACTGTAGGTGTTTAAATGTGGTCATTTGTACCTCTGTTGGTAGAGCATGGTGCTTGTAACTTCAGGGTCGTGAGTTTGAGTCCCGGTACCACCCATATATAAAATGTATGCACGCAGGAAGTCACTTTGGAAAAAAGTGTCTGCTAAATGGTGTTTATAAGCATCAACAAGTTCTTAGGGTATGGGTATTAAAGAAGCCATAAAAATCTGAGTTAAATGTTCAAACGTGAGCAGTTTCATTTTAAAACGTGAGCAGTTTCATTTTAAAACATGTGAGCAGTTTCATTTTAAAACATGTGAGCAGATTCATTTTAAAACATGTGAGCAGTTTCATTTTAAAACATGTGAGCAGTTTCATTTTAAAACATGTGAGCAGTTTCATTTTAAAACATGTGAGCAGTTTCATTTTAAAACATGTGAGCAGTTTCATTTTAAAACATGTGACATTCAACGTGGAATATTAATCTCCGTACTCTGACCTTTGTTCACTTGAAAGACCACTTCACAAGGCTCAGCAGAAGTTTTATTTGTCTTTCCTACTGCAGGTGGACTGGAAAAAACCCTTGTGTTCTGAAACGATCTGAACAGACAGACATGGTGTCAGCTGGGTTAGGGGTCAGTGGACTGTGGGTGGTGGGGGGGCTCTACAATCTGTTCCTCTCCTCGGGGTGACCTCTGTTCCAACAGACAGACCTTATGGCCAGCTGCCAGCCCAGTAAAGCAGTGAGGGCTCAGGTCAGAGCGGCACCGCTCCCCATTGTTCCACAACCTCAATGTCTCCTCGTCTTTTAGTGACATCATTATTATGACCTGATAGAATGTTGTGACAGCTGGCTGCTGGGTGTTGTCCCCCCCCCACCACTCCCATTGACAGAAGCCTTTCAACACTATTGATGAGGACTTGGCTAAGAGCCAAAGCCCATATGTGCCCCCGTGCCCTCCCCTCTCCAACACCTTCCTCATTGATAATTCACACTATTGATCACCATTAGTTATGCAGTTCATGGCCTCAGAGGGATCCTCCATTAACGTAGATGAGGTTAAGGGCCAGCTAAGGAGGGCATTGATAGGGCTGGCTCGTTACCATGTGATCAATTACCAAAAACCAATAATGTTGCCCTCTAATCTTTTTAATAGCTTATGGAGGATCTGTCGATAAGAGCCAGGTTAAGTGATAGATATCTGACTCTCACTTACTGCTGTCAATATTAGTGTGATGCGCTCAGGAACATGATGGTGTGTGTGATCCATATTTCTGTAGTCTGTTTACATTCATGTGAACCAGAAAAACATGCCAGACAATACACAAGTCAAGAATAATAATTATGAATAAACTCAGAATGACATGTTGTCAGTAGTGCTTGCATATTCCATCCCGTCACCCGTCTAGCACAAAGGAACAGGTATGTTGTTACTATGTTGTTGTAAAAGGTAGGTGTTCTTTAGCTCAAGTGGAGCATACAGTACATGTTATGATCCGATCTATATCTCAGTATGAGAGGAGAATGAGTGTTTTGTGGTAGAGAAGGCTGCAGAGGAGGCTGTGCGATATTGTCCTAGGATGTGTTAGATGAAACACCTGCTGTGTTTTTTAAACGTGTGTGAAGCTGGCGAGCTCTGTGGAGAAGGGTTGTCTGGAGAGACGAGGAATTGAAGGCAGGGAAAGGAGGAGAAAGAAAAGGGGGGAGGAGGAGGGAGAGGGAGGGAGGGAGTTTGCTGTATGGAGAGATTCAAATATGACTTTGATTCAGTTGATTTCATTTGTTCTGGGGTTTTTCCTTAGTCCTATTTTAGTTTATAGGCTGTCAGTTATTAAGGACATCTACTCAATTTCTTTAGACACTGGTTCTGAATGAATGGGGAACTAAGGAAAGCTGTAGGGGAGGAGATGGAGGAAGGATACAGGGATGAGACATTAACAGAGGCAGATTGTCAGATTTATTTAATGGGCAATGGCTTAATTACCCGTTTAGCTGGGCTGTCACCTTTCAAGTGGCAGGCAGTCTGACTGGGGGAGCAAATATTATTAGAGGATCCGGGAGAGTTGTGACGTTTCATTAGCAAATAATGTGATTGGTTTCTTAAATCCCAGTCCAGCAGGCTACTGAGGTAACCTCCACAAAGTAGAGCCAGAGAAGGGGAGCAGAATCAACAGCAAAGGCAGGTGCATGAGGGTGCGTGCAATTTGTGTATGCAAGTGTTTACAGTTGAAGTCGGAAGTTTACATATACCTTAACCAAAATCATTTAAACTCAGTTTTTCACAATTCCTGACATTTAATCCTAGTAAAAATTCCCTGTCTTAGAAATGTGAAATGTCAGAATAATAGCAGAGTGAATGATTTCTTTCAGCTTCATTAGATTTTAGATTTATTCCCAGTGGGTCAGACATTTACATACACTCAATTAGTATTTGGTAGAATTGCCTTTACATTGTGAAATTATGGCCCATTCCTCCTGACAGAGCTGGTGTAACTGAGTCAGGTTTGTAGGCCTCCTTGCTCACACACGCTTTTTCAGTTCTGCCCACATATTTTCTATAGGATTGAGGTCAGAGCTTTGTGATGGCCACTACAATACCTTTACTTTGTTGTCCTTAAGCCATTTGCCACAACTTTGGAAGTATGCTTGCGGTCATTGTCCATTTGGAAGACCCATTTGCGACCAAGCTTTAACTTCCTAACTGATGTCTTGAGATGTTGCTTCAATATACCCACATAATTTTCCTCCTTCATGATGCCATCTATTTTGTGAAGTGCTCCTGCAGCAAAGCACCCCCAGAACATGATGCTGCCACCCCTGTGTTTCACGGTTAGGATGGTGTTCTTTGGCTTGCAAGCCTCCACCTTTTTCCTCCAAACATAACGATGGTCGCACCAAAGTACGTTCATCTCCAGGAGACAGAACGCATCTCCTTCCTGAGCGGTATGACGGCTGCGTGGTCCCATGGTGTTTATCCTTGCGTACTATTGTTTGTACAGATGAAAGTGGTACCTTCAGGCGTTTGGAAATTGCTCCCAAGGATGAACCAGACTTGTGGAGGTCTACATTGTTTTTCTAAAGTCTTGGCTGATTTCTTTTGATTTTCCGATTATGTCAAGCAAAGAGGCACTGAGTTTGAAGGTAGACCTTGAAATACATCCACAGGTACACCTCTAATTGATTCAAATGATATCAATTAACCTATCAGAAGCTGTTTAAAGGCACAGTCATCTTAGTGTATGTAAACTTCTGACCCACTGGAATTGTGATACAGTGAATTATAAATGAAATAATCTGTCTGTAAACAATTGTTCGGAAAATTACTTGTGTCATTCACAAAGTAGATGTCCTAACTATAGTTTGTTAGCAAGAAATTTGTGGAGTGGTTGAAAAACGAGTTTTAATGACTCCAACCTAAGTGTATGTAAACTTCCGACTTCAACTGTATATGTGTATTTGTTCATCTGACTATCTAAAATGGACAATGGATTTATTTTAGTGAATGTGAATTCATATATCGATTACTATTGCTGCATTATAAGCTTGGGCGGTATCCATATTGTCATACCTTCATACTGGCCTTGTGCCACACAGGGATATTTGGTAATACCGGCACTGAACACAAAGGCCACTATTTTCAGACTCCACTTAGCAATGCTAACAAGTGCATGTAAAATCCCATATAGAATGCTAACTAAATGCTACAAATGTATTGTGAACATCTTATACAGTCGCTGACTGAAACTATTTGCAGGACAGACATCCCAGCTTATAAAAGTTTATACGTAACTCAAAAATGCTACTCACAGTTTGCTGCACACACAAAACAAATATTAGACAGCAATGCTCTTGATCCAGGAGGGGATTCTCTGCTGTTACCAAGTGAAGCTTCATTTTGGAAGAAGCTAACCACTTAGCTAGATAGCTAACTAACTACAAAATTAGCTAACCAAATGCACAACTGCAGAGCATTTAGAACATTTTAGACAGTTAACTTAATAGTTATAAGATATCTAACTGACAAACATATAGTTTTGAAATCCATACTGTAACTATACTGAACAAAAATATAAACGAAACATCTAGAATTTCAACGATTTTACTGAGTTACAGTTCATTTAAGGAAATCAGTCAATTGAAATAAATAAATTATTCCCTAATCTATGGATTTCACATGACTGGGCAGGGGCGCAGCCATGGGTGGTACTGGGAGGGTATCCCCATTGGGGAGCCAGGCCCAGCCAATCAGAATGAGTTTTTCCCCACAAAAGGGCTTTATTACAGACAGAAATACTCCTCTGTTTCATCAGCTGCTTGAATGGCTGGTCTCAGACGATCCCACAGGTGAAGAAGCCGGATGTGCAGGTCCTGGGCTGGCGTGGTTACAATTGGTGTGCGGGGTGAGGCCGGTTGAACGTACTGCCAAATTCTCTAAAACAACGTTGGAGGTTGCTTATGGTAGAGAAATTAACATTAAATTCTCCTGCAACAGCCCAAGTGGACATTCCTGCCGTCAGTGTGCCAATTGCACTCTCCCTCAACTTGAGACATATTGTGTTGTGTGACAAAGTACCAGTGACTCGCTCAGTAGGGAAGTGGTCAGATGACGCGGATGCTACACTACAGGACTGTTTTTTCTAGCACAGACTGGAATATGTTCCAAGATTCATCCAATGGCATTGAGGAATATATCACCTCAGTCACAGGCGTCATCAACAAGTACATCGACGACATTGTCCCCACAGTGACTTTACGTACATATCCCAACCAGAAGCCATGGATTACAGGCAACATCCGCACCGAGCTAAAAGCTAGAGCTGCAGCTTTCAAGGAGTGGGACACTAATCCGGACGCTTATAAGAAATCTTGCTATGCCCTCAGACGAACCATCAAACAGGCAAACTGTCAATACAGGACTAAGATTGAATCCTACTACACCGGCTCGACGCTCCTCGGATGTGGCAGGGCTTGCAAACTATTACGGACTACAAAGGGAAATCCAACCGCGAGCTGCCCAGTGACGCGAGCCTACCAGATTAGCTAAATGCTTTTTATGCTCTCTTCGAGGCAAGCAACACTGAAGCATGCATGAGAGCATCAGCTGTTCCGGACGTGTGATAACGCTCTCCGTAGTAAGCATTTCATGGTAAGGTCTACAATTGTGTGTATTCGGCGCATGTGAAAAATACAATTTGATTTGATTTGATTTTAGAGTGACTGAGGACTAATCTTAAGGTTCATAAGGAAAAATTAGATGGCAGGTGTAATGAAGAATGTGATTTTCTTTTTCTCATAACATATTGCACAAGTTGCTACAAATATACACTACCATTCAAAAGTTTGGCCTTGTTTTTGAAAGAAAAGCACATTTTGTTGTCCATTAAAATAACATAAAATTGATCTGAAATACAGTGTAGACATTGTTAATGTTGTAAATGACTATTGTAGCTGGAAACGGCAGATTTTTTATGGAATATCTACATAGGCGTACAGAGGCCCATTATCAGCAACCATCACTCCTGTGTTCCAATGTCACATTGTGTTAGCTAATCCAAGTTTATCCAAGTCTGTATAGTTAGTATCAGTAAGGTTTTTGTATTGTATAGTATCGTGTTTTTTAGGGGTTCTTTGCCCATGCCCTATTTTGTATGGATTGTGGCTTGGCTGTATCTAATCCAGTGTCTATCAGTCAGACTGGAGAAATCCACTTCCTCTGTCACTGTGTCATGCTAATCATGGCCCTTTGATCCTGGTCCTCATCAACTGAACACTAACATGCATCTGCATGGGCTCCAATGCTTCCTTTGTCGGCCAGGCTGAGATATTGACGGCCTATAGGGAGCAGTCCCTCCCCTCTTTCCTCACTGGGGTGTCCAGAGGGGATGTGGGGTGTCTGGCAGTGAGGGGGATCAGCTAGAGAGAAGGGGGGATGGGACCAGGGGAACCTGTCAGAACTCTGTGAAGTTATCGCCTCTGAAACCCGTAGTGAGCTAGGCATGGCTGCTTCAGTGACGTCTAGAGATCTCCTCAGCTTGCCTCTTCATGTTTAGTTTTGCCCTTGTCTGGCACTGAGAAGAGACAGGCTAGCAGACACGACCAGAACCACACACCCTTACTGTAGCCTAGGCTCCAGAGGAAAGGTCCAGGGATTAGGGTCATGAAATATTGTGTGGATGAAGGGCGGGTGTGTGGGTGGGTGGGGGGCAGGTTGAATTAAGAGAAAACAATGCATGAAAAAAATCCATACATGTATCATTTTTGTGCAATTCATATCTATAGGCTACATTGAGGTTTTTCTGTCATCTTTTTTTTCTGCCATTAGTGTGTACGCCTAGCTGTACGTGTGCCAAATACACACCAATCGCCAAATATTATATCCACTGAGGCAAAAATGACACTAAACAGAGAACAGTACAGTGCATTTTCTATATTTATCACATATACAGTACTAGTCAAAAGTTTGGACACACCTACTCATTCAAGGGTTTTCTTAATTTTTTTGAACGTTCTACATTGTAGAATAATTGTGAAGACATCACAACTGTTAAACAAATGAAAATATATTTTATAGTTTAGATTCTTCAAAGTAGCCACCCTCTACCATGATGACAGCTTTGCACACTCTTGGCATTCTCTCAACCAGCATCACCTGGAATGCTTTTCCAACAGTCTTGAAGGAGTTCCCACATATGCTGAGCACTTGTTGGCTGCTTTTTCTTCACTCTGCAGTCCAACTCATCCCAAACCATCTCAATTGGGTTGAGGTCAGGTGATTGTGGAGGCCAGGTCTTCTGATGCAGCACTCCATCACTCTCCTTATTTGTCAAATAGCCCTTACACAGCCTGGAGGTGTTGAGTCATTGTCCTGTTGAAAAACAAACGATAGTCCCACTAAGCGTGAACCAGATGGGATGGGCATATCGCAGCAGAATGCTGTGGTAGCCGTGCTGGTTAAGTGTGCCTTGAATTCTAAATAAATCACCGACATTGTCACCAGCATAGCACCCCCACACATCACACCGCCTCCTCAATGCTTCATGGTGGGAACCACACATGTTCACCTACTCTGCCTCTCACAAAGACACAGCGGTTGGAACCAAAAATCTCAAATTTGGACTCATCAGACCAAAGGACAGATTTCCACCGGTCTAAAGTCTATTGCTCATGTTTCTTGGCCCAATTATGTCTCTTCTTCTTATTGGTGTCCTTTAATAGCTGTTTCTTTGCAGCAATTCGACCATGAAGGCCTGATTCATGCAGGCTCCTCTGAACAGTGATGTTGAGATACGCGTCTGTTACTTGAACTCTGTGAAGCATTTATTTGGGCTGCAATTTCTGAGACTGGTAACTCTAATGAACCTATCCTCTGCAGAAGAGGTAACTCTGGGTCTTCATTTCCTGTGGCGGACCTCATGAGAGCCAGTTTCATCATATCGCTTGATGGTTTTTACGACTGCACTTGAAGAAACTTTCAAAGTTGTTGAAATGTGTCGGATTGACTGACCTTCATGTCTTAAAGTAATGATGGACGGTCATTTCTCTTTGTTTATTTGAGCTGTTCTTACCATAATGTGGACTTGGTCTTTTACCAAATAGGGCTATCTTCTGTATACCACCCCTACCTTGTCACAACACAATTGATTGGCTCAAACACATTAAGAAGGAAAGGAATTCCACATATGAACTTTTAACAAGGCACACCTGTTAATTGAAATGCATACCACGTGACTACCTCATGAAGCTGGTTGAGAGAATGCAAAGAGTGTGAAAAGCTGTCATCAAGGCAAAGGGTGTCTAATTTGAAGAATTTTAAATGTAACATATATTTTGATTTGTTTAACACTTTCTTGGTTACTACATGATTCCATATGTGTTATTTCATAGTCTTGATGTCTTAACTATTATTCTACAATGTAGAAAATAGTCAAAATAAAGAAAAACCCATGAATGAGTAGGTGTGTCCAAACTTTCGACTGGTACTGTAGTTGGGAAGTTGCAAATGGTTTATTACCACTGGTGTGTGTGCAGGCATGTGTGTGTGATTGGACTGCTATTTTCCTCTCCCATCAGTAGTGAAGGCAGCAGCAGCCGTGTATCTGTAGCTGGGAGTAGATAATCAGAGATTTCCCCGGTGCCCTGATTGGGAGAGAGATAACAACATTCCTTATCTGTGTGATTCCATAGCCCTTGCCTGCAGGGGATCGATAGCAGAGCCAGATTAAAGGAAGTGAGAGGAGAGGAGAAAGACACACACACACACACACACACACACACACACACACACACACACACACACACACACAGCCAGAGGTGCTCAGATAGACTTCCAAGGAGCACTGATGCAGGACATTATGTGGTGGTGACATGACATGATATGGTCCTGACAGGAAGTGCTAATGATTTAATTTTCAATATCCTGTGATGTATTGAATACTAAATCTGAGTACTAGTTTGGATGGACGCGTATGTTCCAGTTACTGTCTCTGTATTGAGAGCAGCCAGTGTGCTGTTATCAGTCAGTCTGTTTTCATTTCCCAGGCCCAGACAGTTGACATAACACTGAGACTATAATACTGTGGGTAAATAGGCAGACAATAGGACAGGCGTTGTTCCCACACTGACCTGCCAAGACCTCCATTCTGTTTTTACTGCCTCTGGGGTTAATCCAGACCCTGACTCTGTTACAGGCTGTTTTGGCTCCTCACTGTGGGTCAGGGGAATTTCATTAAGATTGAGTCTTGAGTGGATATAATGTGTTCTCTACTGTTATCCTCTACGGCTGGGATCATCAACTAGATTCAGCCGTGGGACAATTTTTTTCTTGAGTGGAAGGTCAGGGGGCCGGAACATAATTACCAATTAGTAGTAGACTGCAAATTGACTGCAATAAGCCCAAACAAATGGAATATTTCACTAAAACATTCTAATTTCAAACCTTGCTTACATTTGTACGTGATCACGTACACTGAATGTTCATTGCAATTGGAACACCTGCTCTTTCCATGACATAGACTGACCAGGTGAATCAAGGTGAAAGCTATGATCCCTTATTAATGTCATTTGTTAAATCAGGTTAAAGAAGGATTTTTAAGCCTTGAGACAATTGAGACATTGATTGTGTATGTGTGCCATTCAGAGGGTAAATAGCCAGGACAAAATATTTAGGTTCCAGGCACAGTGGTTTGAGTGTGTCAAGAACTGCAACATTGCTGGGTTTTTCACATTCAACAGATTCCAATGTGTATCAAGAACACTTTGAACACCTTGTAGAGTCCATACCCAGATGAATTGAGACTGTTCTGAAGGCGAAGGGGGGTGTTCTATTGTTTGTACAGTCAGCGTATATCTCTCTGTTATGTGTGGAAATACTTTGGAACAGAAGAACATTGAAATCACTTGGAGCTGATTTGCTGGTGTTTTTACACTCTTTTATAAAGTACAGTTGAAGTAGGAAGTTTACATCCACTTAGGTTGGAGTCATTAAAACACGGTTTTCAACCACTCCACAAATTTCGTGTTAATTTCTTGTTATAGTTTTAGCAAGTTGGTTAGGACATATACTTTGTGCATGACACAAGTAATTTTTCCAACAATTGTTTACAGACAGATTATTTCACTTATAATTCACTGTATCACAATTCCAGTGGGTCAGAAGTTTACATATACTAAGACTGATTTGCTGCAGGAGGGGCTGGTGCACTTCACAAAATAGATGGCATCACGAGGGAGGAAAATTATGTGGATATATTGAAGCAACATCTCAAGACATCAGTCAGGAAGTTAAAACTTGGTCGCAAATGGGTCTTTCAAATGGACAGTGACCACAAGTGTACTTCCAAAGTTGTGGCAAAATGGCTTAAGGACAACAAAGTCAAGCTATTGGAGTGGCCATCACAAAGCCCTGACCTCAATCCTATAGAAAAATTGTGGGCAGAACTGAAAAAGCGTGTGTGAGCAAGGAGGCCTACAAACCTGACTCGGAGGAATGGGCCAAAATTCACCCAACTTATTGTGGGACGCTTGTGGAAGGCTACCCAAAATGTTTGACCCAAGTAAAAACAATTTAAAGGCAATGCTACCAAATACTAATTGAGTGTATGTACACTTCTGACCCACTGGGAATGTGATGAAACACATAAAAGCTGAAATAAATCATTCTCTCTACTATTATTCTGACGTTTCACATTCTTAAAATAAAGTGGTGATCCTAACTGACCTAAAACAGGGCATTTTTACTAGGATTGAATGCCAGGAATTGTGAAAAACTGAGTTTAAATGTATTAGGCTAAGGTGTATGTAAACTTCAGACTTCAACTGTACATAAGATTTAAAGATGCATCAATTTGCTAAAATCTTATAACGTACCATTTCACTAACCTCATGCCTCTCTCGCTCTCTCTCTCCGTCAGGTGGTTGTGCCGACGCGGGTGGGCCAGGTGTATGTGTATGACATGGGAAAGTCGGAGCAGGATGAGTATGACGTCCCTCTCAGACACATGCCTCCCTCCCAGCAGTCACAGGATATTTATGACGTTCCCCCAACCCGCGCCCAGTACAGCCAACAGGTGAGGAGTCAGCTAGTCTCTGTCTCTGTCTCTGTCTCTCTCTCTCCCCATTTCCCTCTCAATTTCAATTAAATTTGCTTTATTGCCATGACGTAACAATGTACATATTGCCAAAGCTTACTTTTGATATTTACAATATGAAAATAATAAGAATCAAAATTGTCAACGGGACAACAGTAACAACTATAACCAAAGGTCAAAATAACCATCCATTGAACAATAACAATAAGCATACAGTAGAGGACATGTGCAGGTTGGTTGGTCTGTCAGATACTGTCCCTCATCTTATGGCAGGCAGCAATGTAGTGCGCTGCCAACCCACAGCTCTCTGCGTCCTCCCCCAACAGGACGGGTAGCCTACTCTCAGAGGTCTTTGAAACCTTGAATAAGGGTTTCAAATTTGGGGAAATGACAGTCTCTAATTGTTTTATATTTTTGACATTTTGTCAAAAATGCAGCTCCATCTCATGTTCTGCTGTTGTGCAGTGGTTGCACAGCCTTTCCTCTACAGGGAGCCAGGTTTTCCTGTGTCTATCCTTCTCAATGGCAAGTCTGTGCTCACTGAGCCTATACTTTGTCAACGTTTTTCTCGGGTTCTGATCAGTAACCATGGTCAAATTGTTTGCCATGGTGTACTGTCGATTTAGGGCAAGATAGCACTGCATTTTTCTTTGTGCTTGTGTTTCCCAATAATTGATTGTGTTGTAATTTGTTTAATTCTGATTGATTGGATGTTCTGGTCCTGAGGCTTCAGTGTGTTAGTAGAACAGGTTTGTGAACTCAGCCCCAGGACTAGCTGGATGAGGGGACTCTTTTCTTTGCTCAGCTCTTGGCATTGCAGGGCTTGGTAATAATATGAGAGGGGGTCACTGTATTTTAGATGTTTCCAAAACTGAATTGCTCTTTTTTGAGTTTTTATTATTAGTGGATATTGGCCTAATTCTGCCCTACATGCATTGTTTGTAGTTTTCCTCTGGACGTGTAGGAGAATCTTACAGAACTCTGCATGCAGGGTTTCAATGGGGTGTTTGCAAGTGGACCCCACACCTCCCTGCCATAAAGTACAATTGGTTCAATGACAAATTTAATTCGTTTTGGCCAAATTTTAATAGGTATTTCAATTTGAATTGGTTTTTTAATTTCTCTCTCAGCAGTTCATTCAGAATGTCCTCTGTCTCTGGTTTCTCTCTCAGTCAGTCATTCACTGGTAGGCTAGTTGGAACTCTCTCAGTCAGTGGGCTCTCTCTCTGGAAGCTCTCTCTCTCTCTCTCTCTCTCTCTCTCTCTCTCACCTGTATTTATGTTCAAATGCTGCACTCTCCCGCTTCTCTAGTATACAGTAATACACCCACATACAGACACAAATCACTGAAGATACAATTTCTCATCTTCCATATAATCAGCAATTGAGCCACACTAGTCTTGACCTCTTACCCTTGACCACCCCAGTGATGGTGGTGTCCTGTGTATGAGAGGGGGTGTAGTATTCATGTCCTCTCACTGTCCTGCCTCGCCACTTATTGTCTCTGATGTCACTGAAGTAATTTTGTCCGCTCCACAAGATGGATGGCTATTTTTCCTCTCTGCTGGCTTAGACACACTTCCTGACTCGACTGGTCGTCTTTCTACGAAGTGTCTCATTAACCTCTCATTAATATCTGATGTATTGGGAATATTAAACCTCTCTCTCTCTCCCTCTCTCTGTCTCTCTCTCCCTCTCGCTCCCTCTCTCACCCCCTCTCTGTCTCTCTCTCCCTCTCTGTCTCTCTCTCTCTCTCTGTCTCTCTCTCTGTCTCTCTCTGTCTCTCTCCCTCTCTGTCTCTCTCTGTCTCTCTCCCTCTCTGTCTCTCTCTCTCTGTCTCTCTCTCCCTCTCTCTCTCTGTCTCTCTCTCTGTCCCTCTCTCCCTCTATCTCTGTCTCTCTCTCTGTCTCTCTCTGTATCTCTCTCTGTCCCTCTCTCCCTCTCTATCTGTCTCTCTCTCTCTGTCCCTCTCTCCCTCTCTCTCTGTCTCTCTCTCTCCCTCTCTCTCTGTCTCTCTCTCTCCCTCTCTCTCTGTCTCTCTCTCTCTCTCTCTCTCTCTCGCTGTCCCTCTCTCTCTCTCTCTCTCTCTGTATCTCTCTCTGTCCCTCTCTCCCTCTCTCTCTGTCTCTCTCTCTCTGTCCCTCTCCCTCTCTCTCCCTATCTCTCTCTCTGTCCCTCTCTCCCCTCTCTCTCCCTCTCTCTCTGTCTCTCTCTCTGTCTCTCTTTCTCACTCTCTTTGTGTGTTTAAACCCACGGCAGCTCTGGGATTCCACATTTATTTTTAGAGGAGGTCATACATTACTAGCAGGGGAAGTAGATATTTCATTGTCTGGAGGCGTTAGAAAAAGGTTGTATTTTTCCACAAAGCACAGTGAGCAGCGTGTCCTGAGCTGCATGCGCTCTGGATCGGAAGGTGAACCCACTTCCTGTGTCATCCATCCTCACTCACTCACACAGACACACAGACACAGACAGACAGACAGACAGACAGACAGACAGACAGACGCACAGGCACACAGGCACGCACGCACGCACGCACGCACGCACACACACACACACACACACACACACACACACAGACAGACAGACAGGCAGGCAGGCAGACAGGCAGGCAGGCAGGCAGGCAGGCAGAGGCAGGCAGACAGACAGACAGACACACACAGAGACACACAGGCACAGGTACACAGGCACAGGCACACATACACACACAGGCTCCTGAAGCAGATAGAGAAACACACAGCCATTCTCTCTACTGACATCATCTATTCCCAAAACAAGTCACATGTATTCAAGCACAACATATCAGGACAAATGGCTGCAAGACATGGTAAAAGAGAGGGAAAGAGAACCAGCTGGAGGGAGGAGAGAATGAGGGAAAGAGAACCAGTTGGAGGGAGGAGAGAATGAGGGAAAGAGAACCAGCTGGAGGGAGGAGAGAATGAGGGAAAGAGAACCAGCTGGAGGGTGGAGATAATGAGGGAAAGAGAACCATCTGGAGGGAGGAGAGAATGAAGGAAAGAGAGGAAAAGCTGTTTGACAGCGTCAGAAAGAGTATAGTGCTAGGACTGGAGGGATATCATTGCATTCAAGTTCAGATAGCAGACCTAAGATCAGTCAGTGGGTTCTGTGGACAATCCAATGGGCCCTGGCTTTGGTTTTCTGCTGAAAGGAGTAACACAACCATCTCATTTTCACTCCAAACTGTCTGCGATCAGATCAGTGTACCCACTGAATACCAACTCCAAACAACATCGCATGAATTCAAGATTCTGACAAAGTGTTTTGGCAAGGTGCCCAATGGTTGTGAAGGTGGATTTGGTATTCATACTGTAGTCCCTCTTGCCTCCTCCCTCTGTCACTCTAATTCCCCAAAGGCCCGGGGAACAGATTGTATCACATTGTTTGTGCAGAATTATAATTGCTAATCTGTTTGTTCGGGGACAGTCACATGGCGAGAGATGGGAGTGCAATTTTCTGTGTGTTATTAGGGGTTCAGGATTGGATGGAGGAGTTGGCTTGTCAGTCTGCTGCTGTTTGCTGTCAGGTCATAGAGAAACAAGGATGAAGTTGAATCTTAGATACCACTTACTCTGTTCCTCCTCAGGTGCAATGCTCATTGACAACCAGCTAGCAGATAATCCTGCCTCAGCATCATAAACTTTAGAGAGTGTCTCTTGTCAGACCCTGGAAGTAGATTGGGTTGTGTGTTTGTGTTTGTGTTTGTGTTTGTGAATGTGCGTGTGTGTCACACATGGTGCATCAATCTGATGTTTATTATCAACAAAGATATTTTTAATACAGCCAATAACCTAAAAGCTGTAGCTTTAAACTGCCCTCTAAAACTCATTACCAATCTCATTGACTTGGTGACTTCCATCATCACCTATATATACTGAACAAAAATATAAACGCATGTAAAGTGTTGGTCCCATGTTTCATGAGCTGAAATACAATATCCCAGAAATATTCCATACACAGAAACATTTTATTTCTCTAAACATATGTGCAGAAATGTATTTTCATCCCTGTTAGTGAGCATTTTTCCTTTGCCAATATAATCAAATTTGATTACCATCCATCCATGGCACATCAAGAAGCTGATTAAACTGCATCTTCATTGCACAGGTGCACCTTGTGCTGGGAACAATAAAATGCCACTCTAAAATGTGCTGTTTTGTCACACAACACAATGCCACAGATGTATCAAGTTTTGAGAGAGCGTGCAATTGGCATGCTCTGTCACGTGTGCTCCCTTTGCGGCCTCTAGGTCACCAAGCTGCTCATTAAGGTAGTCCTAAAGGTTTTTAGGGTGTGTCTTTTAAGTGTTTGGGCTGCAGCCACTGACTTGTTTTCTGGTCCACGCCCTTACTTTTTTAAAGGTATCTGTGACCAACAGATGCATATCTGTATTCCAGTCATGTGAAATCCATAGATTAGGGCCTAATGGATGAATGTAATTAACTGATTTCCTCATATGAACTGTAACTCAGTCAAATCTTTGAAATTGTTGCATGTTTATATTTTTGTTCAGTGTAGTTGTGAAATACTCTACTAATCAAAGCTGTGAAAGTAGTGTGCAAAACAACAGAGGTTTCATGGGCTGGAGAGAGAGAGAGAGAGAGACAGGACTGTGGCTGCTGCAGGGCAGTGTGTTCCAGAAGTTTACTCATACAAGACTGACGGCAAAGTTCATTCCCTTGCCGCTGCTCCAGGCTGAAGTGCATTATGGGATTGTATTGACTTTAACAGTGCCTTAGAAAAGAGTGTTTTTGCAATAGGCATCCTCTCAACACACATTCTGCAGCATTGTTGCAGAAATATCTCCACATTATTTTGAATGTTGCATTTTGTGGGCATCACACACATATCCTTATAGTTTTCATACATGTCCTACCGTGGAGAATGCACGCACAACTTTGCCTGCCTACATATCCACATTGCTCCGGGCCAACTGACGTTTTTTCTCCACGATGAGTCTGGATTTGCCTCCCTCCCATATGATTTCTAGAATGTAAACACATTCTGACTGTTCTGATTGGTCCCAGAAACTGATGGGTTGGGCCAGAGCCGGCTTACATGATACTCTGAATGGTTAGATTTGTTGGAGACCATCCAATCGCTGATGAATTGGTTTTGTACGGTGCCCCTCATTTTGAAGTCAAACAACGACTTTAGGATGTCAGTTTCAGAATGAATGTAGCGATCGCTAGAGCAGCGGAAATCAATTCAGGGGGAGTCGTCAGGCAAGGCACAACTGACCAGTGTCACAGAGGTTTAGTCAGAACAGAGTTAGCACTGAGGTTAAGGTCTCTGCTGTATAAGAGATTATCTTCAGTTGTTTCCAACTTTGGTCATGCTCCAGTCCATCCAGCTCCCTGTGTCCGTGTCAGGGCAGTCCCAGACAGGATGTGTGTCCTCTGTGTAGGAGTGGGAGAGATGGTCCTCATGTTGTGTGTGCCAGTGCCCTCACTGACCCCCTCTCAACCTCCAGCCTCAATAATGCCTCCCTCCCTCCCCCCTTGTAGGGAAGGCAGTGGAGAAAAGAGGGGCCCCAGGGAGAGACGAGATTAGAGGACAAAGTGGGCAGAGTGTCTGGGTCCCTCCCGCCCTCCCCACCTCCTCCACATTAATCCAGCACGCCCTCAGAAGCTTGATTTAATTTGTTCCTCCCTTTTTAATATGCTCATAAATTGAGTCTGCTGCAGCTGTAACTGAGCTCTCATTGCTGATTGTATATTTATGTGTATATCTGTATGTGTGCAAGTATGAACATGTGTGTGTGTGTGTGTGTGTGTGTGTGTGTGTGTGTGTGTGTGTGTGTGTGTGTGTGTATATATCTGATGTGTGTTAATGTAAATGGTTCTTTATTGTGGGGTGTGTGTGTTTTATCTCTCTGTGCCCCCCATCCAGGTGTATGACACACCCCCAATGGCGGTGAAAGGCCCCCCCAGTGGTCAAGACATCTATGACACACCCCCCAGTGTGGACAAGAGCCAACTGCTCTCTCAGCAAACGGTGAGGCTGCAGCTACTGCACCACTAACACATCCTCTCTGTCTGTTGTTGTCGTAGAGGAGGGACACAGGGGGATACTCATCAGTCATAGTGGACTTTACCATCTGTACTTGATATGTGGTGTCTGCTCCTTATCAGAATGTGTGTTTGACATCATTATGATGTCCTATGGCAGTGAGGTTAAGTACAGTGTGTGTTTGACGTTGCCCCTGTCTCCCTCCCAGGTGTACGACTTCCCCCCCTCCGTCAGCAAGGATGTTCCAGACGCTCCTATCAGGGAGGAGACCTATGACGTGCCCCCCCACTTTGCCAAGCTGAAGAGTCTGGAGAGCCAGAACCAGGGCTATCTGATCCCCGGTGGGCCTGAGCCCCCCATCCCTGAAGATGTGTACGATATCCCTCCCCCTCCCCTCACCGGAAAGCACCACCCAGACGCCCACCTGGATCAGGAGATCTACGACATCCCCGCCAGTCTGAGGAAGGGTGGACTCCATGACCCCCAGGATGTGTACGATTTCCCCCGCGAGCGGCCTGCAGGCGAGGACTCCATCTATGACATCCCCCCTCAGGTGGTGCGAGATGCAGGCGCCACAGAGGAGCTGACGGTCAGCTTCAAACGCCTGTCTGCCTCCAGCACGGGCAGCACCCGCAGCAACCTGTCCACCTCCTCTCTGGACATGGTGCCAGTCAGGGAGTCGGCGGTGCCCAGCCAGTCCGGCCCAGGGAAACTGTTGATCCTGGATCTAGATCAGGCCATGGAGCGCCTCTCCCGTCTGCAGCAGGGGGTGGAGGGCTCTGTCTCCCTCCTCATGTCCTTCATCAGTGGGAACTGGCGCAGCACCACCCAGATGGAGGCCAACCTGCCAGCCATCAGGCAGGCGGTGGACAGGATGAGGGTGGCTGTCAGGGACCTGCTGGAGTTTGCCAGGGGGGCTGTGGCCAACTCTGCCCAGGCCACTGACCGCACGTTACAGGCCAAGCTGGGCAAGCAGGTGCAGAAGATGGAGGAGGCCTTCCAGGGCCTTGTCAAGTACAGCCAGGCTCTGGATGCTGTGGCCTGGGCCCCTTCTGCCCTGATGACGCCCTCAGCAGGCAGCAGTGGGGATGACCTGGACCGGCTGGTCATGTGTGCTCGTGGTGTGCCTGACGACACCAAACAGCTGGCCTCCTTTCTCCATGGCAACGCCTCGCTGCTCTTCAAAAGGACAAACAAGCAGCAGCAGCTTCCTTTGCCCCCCGTCCCCCATGCCGCTGACCTCATGGGTCAGATGACCAACAACAACATCTCAGCCTATCAGATGGGAGACGGGAGAGCCAACATTCAGTCCCGCCCCCTGCCGTCCCCGCCCAAGCTCACAGCCGAGGAGGAGACCCGTGACCGGCCGTACGAGACCACCGAGGAGGGATGGATGGAGGACTATGACTATGTGCATTTACAGGTAAAACCCCCTCTTATGAATCATCACACATTTATGTCCTCATTTATCAGTAGAGAATTAGTTTGGTGTATATTGGTACTCTGAATCAACAGCACCAGTACTTCCTCATAGCGGTACGGTGGTTCGGAACAATCAGCAGCACTCTACATTAGCCCATGGATTATGTTAAGCATGTCGAGCCATGGTGTCTGTCTGTGTTCAATGATATGCCGGTGTGTGAGATGAGAGAGAGGATAGACTCCCGGTGTATCTCCATTTCCACACCACAGCCAGCAGATCAATGCCCCATACAAGGCTTCCCCATGTGGGCGACACATACTCCCCCGGTGCACTGCTTCAGGTGTCATCATCAATACTACATGTACAGGCGTGTTTCTCTACATACCCATCATACATCATCACCATCTCTGTCCATTGCTGCTGTTGTTGCCCTCACGTGCAGCAGTATTGTGGTTGTGAAAATGCAAGAGGAACAGATGATTTTAAGACGATATGATATCATTGTGGGTGGCAGGTAGCCTTGCGGTAAGAGTGTTGAGCCAGTAACCAAAATGTTGCTAGTTCGAAGCCGACAAGGGGAAACGTCTGTCGATGTTCCCTTGAGCAAGGCACTTAACCCTAATTCTCCAGGGTTGCAGTTGATAATGGCAGAGCCTGGCCGTGACCCCACTCTCTGAGTTGGGATATGCAAAAAAACACATTTCCAATTCACTCATACATATTAATACACACTTGTTCATGTGTGAAATAGGAAAAATATAAGCACCCACCAAATTATTATTATCTAAGAGACATTTATATATTCACTGTTTCAGTGCTTTATGTGTGTGTAGCACACTAACATACAAACCCTGAATTCATGTGTCAGCTACCCTCAGGGTAGTGGCAGAGCTGCTGTGTGTGGTCTGGTCTGATATGAGCTCATACTGCCCTCTGCTGATTAGGAGAATTATCACACATTTAGTCAGACGGATCATTTTATATGGGTGATCCTTCCTTGATCCAGTAGAATTAAAATCCCATCCCAGCATTGTCTGAGCGTGTTTGTGTCTATGTGCTTGGAGCAGTAAGTAAGTTTACTCTTCTTTCTGTCCTTTGGTTTCCAGGGTAAGGAGGAGTTTGAGAAGAATCAGAGGCAATTATTAGAGAAAGGGACCAGACACAACAAAACCACACTGGAACAGCAGCAGGTGAGGATCTGTGGGTCTGTCAGTGAGCGAGTGGATGTGTAAATGACAGGCAGCCCAATTCTGATATTTGTTTTACTAATTGGTCTTTTTTGTGCCCGGTTTCCCAAAAGCATCTTAACTTCTTGGCGCACCCATCCCGTTAGCGGGATCATTTTCGTCAATATCCGCTGAATTGCAGAGCGCCAAATTCAAATTAAATTGCTAAAAATATTTAATTTTCATGAAATCCCAAGTGCAATATAGCAAAACACAGCTTTGCTTGTTGTTAATCCACCTGGCGTGTCAGAGTTCAAAAATGTTTTACAGCAAAAGCTATCCAAGCGTTTATGTTAGGACATCTCTCTCAGCAGACAAAACATTACAAACAGCTAGCAGAAAAGTAGATTGGTAACGATAGTCAGAAAAGCAATACAATTAATCGCTTACCTTTGATGATCTTCGGATGTTTGCACTCACGAGACTCCCAGTTACACAATAAATGTTCCTTTTGTTCCATAAAGATAATTTTTATATCCAAAATACCTCCATTTGGTTGGCGCGTTTTGTTCAGAAATCCACAGGCTCGAGCGGTCACGACGGGGCAGACGAAAATTCTAAATAGTATCCGTAAAGTTCATAGAAACATGTCAAACGTTTTTTATAATCAACCCTCAGGTTGTTTTTACAATAAATCATCGATAATATTTCAACCGGACCGTAGCTTTTTCAATAGGAGAGAGAGAGAAAATGTCTGCTCCAAGCTGTTGCGCATGCAAAACTCTGCTGGCACCCAGCCATCCACTGACGCGATGTGATCTTTCTCGCTCTCAGAATAAAAGCCTGAAACTATGTCTAAAGACTGTTCACACCATGTGGAAGCCATAGAGAAAGGAATCTGGTTGATATCCCCTTAAATGGAGGGAAGGCATGCAATGGAACAGGGAGATTCGTTTCTCTTAGGCCTTGTTGGAAGAAAATAAATCCTTGTTGGATTTTCCTCAGGTTTTCACCTGCAATATCAGTTCTGTTATACTCACAGACAATATTTTGACCGTTTTGGAAACTTTAGAGTGTTTTCTATCTTAATCTGACAATTATATGCATATTCTAGATTCTGGGCCTGAGAAATAGGCAGTTTCAGTTGGGTACGTTTTTCATCCAAAAATCAAAATACTGCCCCCTACACTCAACAGGTTTAAGGCTAAGTTCATCTTAGAACAATAGGAACTAATGGTTCTAACGATGAACTTAGCCTTAAAATGCTTTTGGGAAACCGGGCCCTGATCTTTTCACATCAGATCTTTTTCAGAGCTGATCTGATTGGTCAAACGATCAATTGGTGAAAAAAATATCACAATTGGGCTGCTTCTCTAAACGCAGCCTTTGTCAATAATAAGGGAGTGTTTGGAAGGACATTATATGTGACTGTAGTGTTACATTGGTGTCTCAGAGGCTGAGCTTTCAGTCAGTTCATATGGGATGTTTACAGATCAGGCAGATATTTATTTACTCTCTGTGTTCCCATCTACTGCAGCTGAAACAGTTTGAGCGACTGGAGCAGGAAGTCAGCCGGCCAATCAACAACGATATCTCAGGCTGGACTCCGCCTCCCCACTACCCAACAGCCCAGCGGAGCAAGCTGAGCATGGGCGACCGGCAGCTGCTGCTCTTCTACTCAGAGCAGTGTGAGGCCAACGTCACCACCCTCACCAACGCCATCGACGCCTTCTACTCCTCCATCAACAACAACCAGCCGCCCAAGGTCTTTGTGGCTCACAGCAAATTTGTCATCCTCAGCGCACACAAGCTGGTGTTCATCGGGGACACGCTCTCGCGACAGGCCAAGTCCCCAGAGGTGCGGGCGCATGTGGCCCAGCACAGTAACACGCTGTGTGACAAACTCAAGGACATCGTAGTGAGCACCAAGACTGCAGCGCTGCAGTACCCGTCCCCCGGTGCGGCGCGAGACATGACGGAGAGGGTGAGGGAGCTGGCCGGCTGCACACAGCAGTTCCGCATGGCTCTGGGCCAGCTGGTGGCCATGTGAACCTCCGGTCCTGAGACACTGACATGGGGAGTCCACACTGGGACACACACCCAGTGGGTCACTGTCACAGACACATGGACCCTTCAACCTCCTCTTGTGCTTTTTATTTCAAAAAAGGACAACTATCTGACTGGGCTGGGCCATTGGTTGTAAATGAATCATTGTAAATATTTTAAGTTACTATTAGCCAGAAAAAAAAGTCTAAGAAAATGAACTTCCACTATATATATATATATATATGTTTTTGAGACCTGGAAAACATGATGTAGTTTTTAGACAATGTCCATTATTATTATTGTTGCTATACTGTAATTATTGCTCTGCTTATTATAATTGTTATCATTATTGTTATAATGCGTTGATTAAGGATGTTTACATTTCAAACACATTGTATGTATTACGTAATGCTGTTTTTCATCCCAGATGATCAAATATGGTGGATTTGGTTAAAGTAATGTACTTGTCAGGTGAGCTGTAGGATATGTTGACAGAAAATGAATAGCTTTCCTTGGAGCTGTCAAAGGAGGCTGGGGATCGTGTTGTGAGTGTAAGGCATTCTGGGTAGGGGCTGGGAGGGAGAGGTTTCCCTGACAGTTAATAACATTCTCAGATATACTGCTGTCATGGGACAGGATTCATTTGAGTAGTTCTACATGCTAATTAAAATGCCCCAATTAGAAGACTGTCTTATAATACTATCTCTTCCTTTGAGATAGAAGTCAGAATGAAAAGAACAAACCTGATTTGGAGGTAAAAAATCTGAGGTTAAAAGAAATATGAATTTACATATTTTTTTCTGCATTACAACTTCCCTTGTTCTTCAAAAGCACAAGGCTTTATCTGTCTGTCTGCTGCTCCTAGAGTGCTTGTTGTATCACCCACACTCTCCCAGACTCTCATAGTCCTGCATGCTCTCTGTGATCTAAAAAGGGTTGGTTTGGACTCCTCTGTGGCTCCACTGTGTTCCAGACCAGGCTCTCTGCTCACCTCATACAGGAACAACTCTGCTTTCCCTCCCCCTAGCACTTCCTGGACAGCACCACTGCACCCTGCAGGCCAGGGAAACCCGCTATGGGGGTAAAGGTGTGAGAAGTGCATTTAAATCATTAGCATACACTCAACACCCTTGTAAATTGATGAGCAAATTAGGGAGTGGTTGTTTGTGAGCCACATCTCTGCATTTTACCAAATGTATGTGTACACACACACACACATAATATTGAAGGTAATGTCTGTTTGCATAACAGTAACCATTCTTGACACTTCAAATGACTTTGCAGCAGCTGTATCATATCCCCACTTCCAATAGCTGTACCAGAGGTATGTGAGTTCAGCTTGGCCAGTGGGTGTGTTTTACTAGTCCTGGAGACATCTCCACATGAAGCAGAGGAATCTGCTGCCACTCCAGTTTCCATTGTCCAGTTTTCTAAAACCTGATTGGCTGTATTCCAAGTATCAGATTACATATTGTACTATAAAGCGCTGCAACATGTTGTTGTGGATATAGTTGAAACCCCTATCAAGTAAAAATAATACCCTGAAAACAAAGCAGACTGGTATTTGTGGTGATGTTATTATGGTCTCAAATCTGTGTTTTAAGATTTGAAATATATATGTTAAGGACATTGCATAACTGGAAAATATATGCTTAATATATTTTCATTAAAAAATCAACTTCAAACCTACTCTCTCTTTAAGAAGCTATGTGCTGTGAGTGAAATTGCATATACTAGACATGCTTAGTTAATTGTAACATAATTGTACCCCCAGTAACTTCAGCACTAACACCAACTCCTGAGAGATATCTGATCTCCTTGTCAAGTGTGTCTCTACTTACCCTGGGGCTCTGTATGCTGGACCGCCATGATTATATATATATATATACACTAACTCTTGGCAAAGTTCATTACCAGCCTCAGAAATTGCAGCTCAAATAAATGCTTCACAGAGTTCAAGTATCAGACATATCTCAACAACAACTGTTCAGAGGAGACTGTGTGAATCAGGCCTTTATGGTCGAATTGCTGCAAAGAAACCACTACTGAAGGATACCAATAAGAAGAAGAGACTCGCTTGGGCCAAGACACACAAGCAATGGACATTAGACCGGTGGAAATCTGTCCTTTGGTCTGATGAGTCCAAATTTGAGATTTTTGATTCCAAACACTGCGTTTTTGTGAGATGCAGAGTAGGTGAACGGATGATCTCTGCATGTGTGGTTCCCACCGTGAAGCATGGAGGAGGAGGTGTGATGGTGTGGGGTGCTTTGCTGGTGATAACTGTCTGTAATTTATTTAGAATTAAAGGCACATTTAACCAGCATGGCTACCACAGCATTCTGCAGCGATTTGCCATCCTATCTGGTTTGCGCTTAGAGGGACTATCATTTGTTTTTCAACAGGACAATGACCCACCACACCTCCAGGCTGCGTAAGGAGTATTTGACCAATAAGGAGAGTGATGGAGTGCTGCATCAGATGACCTGGTCTCCACAATCACCCTACCTCAACCCAACTAAGATGGTTTGCGATGAATTGGACTGCAATGTGAAGGAAAAGCAGTCAACAAGTGCTCAGCATATGTGGGAATTTCTTCGACTGTTGGAAAATCATTCCATGTGAAGCTGGTTGAGAGAATGCCAAGAGTGTGCAAAGCTGTCATCAAGGCAAAGGGTGGCTACTTTGAAGAATCTAAACTATAAAATATAATTAGATTCGTTTAACACTTTTTTTGGTTACTACATGATTCCATATGTGTTATTTCATAGTTTTGATGTTTTCACTATTATTCGACAATGTAGAAAATAGTCAAAGAAAGAAAAACAATTGAATGAGTAGGTGTGTCCAAACGTTTGACTGGTAAAGATTTTGAGACTGCCAAAAGTTTTGAGAATGACACAAATATTAATTTTCACAAAGTCTGCTGCCTTTGCATATACTCCAGAATGTTATGAAGAGTGATCAGATGAATTGCAACTAATTGCAAAGTCCCTCTTTGCCATGCAAATTAACTGAATCCCCCCAAAAACATTTCCACGACATTTCAGCCCTGCCTCAAAAGGACCAGCTGACATCATGTCAGTGATTCTCTCGTTAACACAGGTGTGAGTGTTGACGAGGACAAGGCTGGAGATCACTCTGTCATGCTGATTGAGTTCGAATAACAGACTGGAAGCTTCAAAAGGAGGGTGGTGCTTGGAGTCATTGTTCTTCCTCTGTCAACCATGGTTACCTGCAAGGAAACACGTGCCGTCATCATTGCTTTGCACAAAAAATGGCTTCACAGGCAAGGATATTGCTGCCAGTAAGATTGCACCGAAATCAACCATTTATCGGATCATCAAGAACTTCAAGGAGAGAGGTTCAATTGTTGTGAAGAATGCTTCAGAGAGCCCAAGAAAGTCCAGCAAGCGCCAGGACCGTCTCCTAAAGTTGATTCAGCTGCGGGATCAGGGCACCACCAGTACAGAGCTCGCTCAGGAATGGCAGCAGGCAGGTGTGAGTGCATCTGCACGCACAGTGAGGCGAAGTCTTTTGGAGGATGACCTGGTGTCAAGAAGGACAGCAAAGAAGCCACTTCTCTCCAGGAAAAACATCGGGGACAGACTGATATTCTGCAAAAGGTACAGGGATTGGACTGCTGAGGACTGGGGTAAAGTCATAGTCTTTGATTAATCCCCTTTCGGATGGTTTGGGGCATTCGGAAAAAAGCTTGTCCGGAGAAGACAAGGTGAGCACTACCATCAGTCCTGTGTCATGCCAACAGTAAAGCATCCTGAGAGCATTCATGTGTGGGGTTGCTTCTCAACCAAGGGAGTGGGCTCACTCACAATTTTGCCTAAGAACACAGCCATGAATAAAGAATGGCACCAACACATCCTCCGAGAGCAACTTCTCCCAACCATCCAGGAACAGTTTGGTGATGAACAATGCCTTTTCCTTGCCATAAGGCAAAAGTGGCTCGGGGAACAAAAAAATTATATTTTGGGTCCATTGCCAGGAAACTCTGCAGACCTTAATCCCATTGAGAACTTGTGGTCAATCCTCAAGAGGCGGGTGGACAAACAAAAACCCACAAATTCTGACAAACTCCAAGCATTGGTTATGCAAGAATGGGCTGCCATCAGTCAGGATGTGGCCCAGAAGTTAATTGACAGCATGCCAGGGCGGATTGCAGAGGTCTTGAAAAAGAAGGGTCAACACTGTAAATGTTGACTCTTTGCATCAACTTCATGTAATTGTCAGTAAAAGCCTTGACACTTATGAAATGCTTGTAATTATACTTCAGTATTCCATAGTAACCTCTGACAAAAACATCTAAAGACACTGAAGCAGCAAATTTTGTGGAAATTAATATATGTGTCATTCTCAAAACTTTTGGCCACGACTGTATATACATATTTTTTTGTATTTTACCCCCTTTTTCTCCACAATTTCAGGCGCCCGGAATGCCACAAAGAGTCGCTAGAGCACAATGAGCCAAGTTAAGCCCCACCGGCCAAACCTTCCCCTAACCCGGTCGACACTGGGCCAATTGTGCGCTGCCCTATGGGACTCCCAGTCACGGTTGTTTGGGATCAAATCCTGGGTCTGTAGTGACGCCTTAAGCGCCTTAGACCGCTTCATCACTCACGAGGCCCCGGGCCGCAGTGATTCTGGCTCCGTTTATACCTGATTCTAACATACGTCCTTTGTCATGATCTTGTTCACATTCTGATTGTGTCCACATTTTTAGACAGGTGTAGATGATTAAAAGACTCATTGTGATCTACCTCCTGAGGTAGTCAGACACGCATTGTGTCTGGATATCTTACAAGTGTAGATGGATATGGAGAGTGAAATCATTTAAACCATCATTATCCCGCCCTCTAAAATCATTGATAGGTGGCACCATTGACTTATGGCATCAATATGTCTTAAAATAAATAAATACATATTATTTTGAATGAATATGTGTCAAATAATTTGCATACAGGGAAGGACCTGGAAATCTGGTCATAGTACAGACACAGTGGACTATGAGACACATATTTCTGAAAATGTGGGCACAATCAGAATGTGGACAAGATTAGGACGCATGTTAGCGGCAGGTATAAACGAGGCTTCTGTGAAACTATAGAAACTAAATTGTTAATATCTTAATGTGTAACTAAGGCCTAGATTCAACCAGATCCAGCGTGATGCCCCATTTACATCGTGATGTATTTCATTATGTCGTGCTTCAACTTCATACAATCTCATTCCGCTACTGGACGGAGAGTATAGTATAGGGTTTAACAACTCAAGACAAGGTGGAGGAGAGCAGTCTCTCGTCAGAGATCGCATTTATTTGGGGAAATGGCAAAATATGACCTTTTCATTCGACAGGATAAACATATTGTTTTAGTTGATAATAAAACATTACATTTAATTACTTATTACTCAACTTATTACTCAACTCAACTTTCTAGCAAGTTAAGGTATAGAGCAGCTAACTAGCTAAAAGCTAGGCTATACTGTATCTAGCGACGTGCACCAAATAATTATTATAAAAAACAAATGTCATTAACATCACAATAAAATAAAATGGGAGACAATGGTCAAAGTATAATTGTCTTCACAGCCAAAGTGTATTGTACAAGTGGAAGTACAGTTCCCGCGCAGCCCAGTCAAAACTGTTCGCTGCTCTGGCCCCCCAATGGTGGAACAAACTCCCTCACGACGCCAGGACAGCGGAGTCAATCACCACCTTCCGGAGACACCTGAAACCCCACCTCTTTCAGGAATACCTAGGATAGGATAAAGTAATCCTTCTCACCCCCTCCCCCCTTAAAAGATTTAGATGCACTATTGTAAAGTGGCTGTTCCACTGGATGTCTTAAGGTGAACGCACCAATTTGTAAGTCGCTCTGGATAAGAGCGTCTGCTAAATGACTTAAATGTAAATGTAATGTAATGTATTATTTTTAACATACAATGAAAATAGTTCAAAAACCGCTGCTCTAATGGAACTGAATCTCTGCTACTCGCATAAGGATCATAACTCATGCTTATGGCTTGACATAGATACAGCTCTTAACGCTTAAAAAAAGGGATTTAGGGATATGATGAGTCTATGGTATTCAACCGGGAGTCTGGGGTCCCCTGGGGGATTTGTGTTTTTTTTCTCAACGTTTTTATGATTATTGCAAGCAACAAGAGAATACATACCTACTACGGTAGAAAATAGAAAATTACGCTCATTGGAGTTAACTACATTCACTGGAGTATCTGACATAAGGCTTTGAAAAAGCACCGGTGAACAGGCTACCAGTGCAGCAAGTGTTGCTGGCTGCTGGTAAGCTTTCTTGACTTGGACATACAGTTGAAGTCGGAAGTTTATATACACTTATATTGGAGTCTTTAAAACTCGTTTTTCAACCACTCCACACATTTCTTGTTAACCAACTATAGTTTTGGCAAGTCGGTTAGGACATCTACTTTGTGCATGACACAAGTAATTTTTCCAACAATTGTTTACAGACAGATTATTTCACTTATAATTCACTGTATCACAATTCCAATGGGTCCACAATTCCAAAGTTTACATACACTAAGTTGACTGTGCTTTTAAACAGCTTGGAAAATCCAGAAAATTATGTCATGGCTTTAGAAGCTTCTGATAGGCTAATTGACATAATTTGAGTCAATTGGAGGTGTACCCGTGGATGTATTTCAAGGCCTACCTTCAAACTCAGTGCCTCTTCCCTTGACATCATGCGAAAATCAAAAGAAATCAGCCAAGACCTCAGAAAAATAATTGTAGACCTCCACGAGTCTGGTTCATCCTTGGGAGCAATTTCCAATTTTCCTGAGCCGTCATACTGCTCAGGAAGGAGACGCGTTCTGTCTCCTAGAGATTAATGTACTTTGGTGCGAAAAGTGCAAATTAATCCCAGAACAACAGCAAAGGACCTTGTGAAGATGCTGGAGGATTCAGGTACAAAAGTATCTATATCCACAGTAAAACGAGTCCTATATCGACATAACCTGAAAGACCGCTTAGCAAGGAAGAAGCCACTGCTTCAAAACCGCCATACAAAAGCCGGGCTACGGTTTGCAACTGCACATGGGGACGAAGGTCATACTTATTGGAGAAATGTCCTCTGGTCTGATGAAACAAAAATAGAACTGTTTGGCCATAATGAGCTTCGTTATGTTTGGAGGAAAAAAGGGGAGGCCTGCAAGCCGAAGAACCCCAACCCAACCGTGAAGCACGGGGGGTGGCAGCATTATGTTGTGGGGGTGCTTTTCTGCAGGAGGGACTGGTGCACTTCACAAAATATATGGCATCATGAGAAGGAGAATTGAAGCAACATCTCAATACATCAATCAGGAAGTTAAAGCTTGGTCGCAAATGGGTCTTCCAAGTGGACAATGACCCCAAGCATACTTACAAAGTTGTGGCAAAATGGCTTAAGGACAACAAAGTCAAGGTATTGGAGTGGCCATCACAAAGCCCTGACCTCAATCCTATAGAAAATGTGTGGGCAGAACTGAAAAAGTGTGTGTGAGCAAGGAGGCCTACAAACCTAACTCAGTTACAGTGTGAATTTAAGTATGCTCTCTCGAATTCTCTCTTTTTCTCTTTCTTTCTTTTTCTCTCTTGGAGGACCTGAGCCCTAGGACCATGCCTCAGGACTACCTGGCATGATGACTCCTTGCTGTCCCCAGTTCACCTGGCCGTGCTGCTGCTCCAGTTTCAGCTGTTCTGCCTGCGGCTATGGAACCCTGACCTGATCACCAGACATGCTACCTGTCCCAGACCTGCTGTTTTCAACTCTCTAGAGACAGCAGTAGCGGTAGAGATACTCTTAATGATCGGCTATGAAAAGCCAACTGACATTTACTCCTGAGGTGCTGACCTGTTGCACCCTCGGCAACTACTGTGATTATTATTATTTGACCATGCTGGTCATTTATGAACATTTGAACATCTTGGCCATGTTCTGTTATAATCTCCACCTGGCACAGCCAGAAGAGGACTGTCCACCCCTCATAGCCTGGTTCCTCTCTAGGTTTCTTGCTAGGTTTTGGCCTTTCTATGGAGTTTTTCCTAGCCACCGTGCTTCTACATCTGTATTGCTTGCTGTTTGGGGTTTTAGGCTGGGTTTCTGTACAGCACTTTGAGATATCAGCTGATGTAAGAAGGGCTATATAAATACATTTGATTTGATCTGATTTGAGTTACACCAGCTCTGTGAGGAGGAATGGGCCAAAAGTCACCCAACTTATTGTGGGAAGCTTGTGGAAGGCTACCCAAAACGTTTGATCCAAGTTAAACCATTTAAAGGCAATGCTACCAAATACTAATTGAGTGTATGTAAACTTCTGACCCACTGGGAATGTGATGAAAGAAATAAAAGCTGAAATAAATCATTCTCTCTACTATTATTCTGACATTTTACATTCTTAAAATAAAGTGGTGACCCTAACTGACCTAAGACAGGGAATTTTTACTAGGATTAGGTGTCAGGAATTGTGAAAAACTGAGTTTAAATGTGTTTGGCTAAGGTGTATGTAAACTTCCGACTTCAACTGTATGTTTGGAGTTAACTTTCTAGCTAATAGGCTATGTTAGAGTTTACACATTTTACAATTATAATGTGGGGAGGTCAAAATAATCAAAAACGATCTACCAAATCTATTCATGTTAAAATGTCTCCTTGCCATTATCATTCACCTGATGATAAGACAAGATGTGGAGACTGTCACGTTCTGACCTTTATTTCCTTTGTTTTGTCTTTATTTAGTATGGTCAGGGTGTGAGTTGGGGTGGGCAGTCTATGTTTTGTGTTTCTATGTTTTGGTTTCTGTTTCGGCCTAGTATGGTTCTCAATCAGAGGCAGCTGTTTATCGTTGTCCCTGATTGAGAACCATATTTAGGTAGCCTCATTTTCACTGGTGTTTTGTGGGTATTTGTTTCCTGTGTCAGTGTTTGTGCCGCACGGGACTGTTTCGTTTCCATTTCACTTTGTTATTTTGTATTTGTGTCATGTTCAGTCTTTTCTATTAAAACATGGACACTTACCACGCTGCGTATTGGTCCGATCCTTGCTACACCTCTTCAGACGAAGAGGAGGAGATCTGCCGTTACAGCGACATGTTTTTGCTAACGTATGATGGGGTCCCTGGTTCGCCAGTTTGTCTGGGAGGGGGTCCCTGGGAAAGAAAAGGCCCCTGGTCTATACCAATGCAGTAATATTAAGCATGAATCCTATTATGAAGACAACTTGATCGCAATGTTAAGTTGTTTTATCTTCATGTGGCCTTGTGAATTTCAGCAATGATTGCAAGGTCAGTCTTTTAATACACAGCGGTGACCCTGCCTGATTATTCCTAACACACTGACTTTGTCAATGTTACTGTATTAGCGGGATTATGGAGTATAACCACAGCTAGTGCAAAGGAAGGTGGGTATAATTTCATATACACACACACACACTTTGTATGCAAATGAAACGTCAGATAAAACAAAGGCCATACCACAAAAGGCAAATGTATAACAAACAAATAGCTGTTTACTTCTTCTACATGTACAGTACATCAAGCCACCACAGGCAATGATTTATTAGCAATTCTTTTCACCATAAAATACATCAAATAACTGCACAATGCAGCAGCATTGTTCAGTGATAATTACATTCACCATTAATTAAAACATAAAACAATGATGTTATCAGGATGTTTCTCTACACAGAAGGAACAGATGATACACTATTATAATATGCACTTTATTCAAAGCCTTGATATGGTTTTTCTTCTTCATATAAAATAGTTATTTGGTCAATTATTTGGTCCACTGGCTTCCAGTTGAAGCTCGCATCCGCTACAAGACCATGGTGCTTGCCTACGGAGCTGTGAGGGGAACGGCACCTCAGTACCTCCAGGCTCTGATCAGGCCCTACACCCAAACAAGGGCACTGCGTTCATCCACCTCTGGCCTGCTCGCCTCCCTACCACTGAGGAAGTACAGTTCCCGCACAGCCCAGTCAAAACTGTTCGCTGCTCTGGCCCCCCAATGGTGGAACAAACTCCCTCACGACGCCAGGACAGCGGAGTCAATCACCACCTTCCGGAGACACCTGAAACCCCACCTCTTTCAGGAATACCTAGGATAGGATAAAGTAATCCTTCTCACCCCCCCTTAAAAGATTTAGATGCACTATTGTAAAGTGGCTGTTCCACTGGATGTCTTAAGGTGAACGCACCAATTTGTAAGTCGCTCTGGATAAGAGCGTCTGCTAAATGACTTAAATGTAAATGTAAATGCAATTCATAATCAGGTACCTGATACCAATTTAGCGTCAAACATTTAATTCAGCAAATCAATGAGTTTTAATGAAAAGATTGTGAAATATTCAGGAGGCATGTTTTATACCACACAGAATTTTATAGTTTTGCTCTGATAATTTTTTATCCACCAAGTGTTTTGGTGTTTCACTGGAAACTGTGAAGCTCAAGCTTTTGAGAGACAGAGATCTATAAATGTCAGAGACAAACCACACTGGCCTACATTTGACAAGCGATCACAAAATACTACCCATCAAATAAATATAGAAAAATCAAACATGCTTTGAACACAGGAAAAATACTAAATGAGAGGGCTTGCAGAGAGATTCAGATCATCCACTATTCGACTTTGATTCATTCGGATTCTGGCTTGTGTAAAACACAATGATGTATTTAAGTATCTAAAAAGATACCACAAAATGTATCCTTATATTATTCTAATCATAAAATAATTATTGGTTAGTAATAAAAACATTCATTTATAACATATTTTACGTCCCCCAGCAAGAAAACCAAACATTTCGCTCGAACAGAAAGGGGAAGTTACAAAGAGTCACTGAAAACAACCAAAACAGGTGGAGTTTTAGAAGGGGTTCTGAAAGACACTCGTGGGTTTGTCCACTGAAAGTTCAAAGTCATGTAAATGTTACAACCAAAATGCAAACACGTATTCTGCCAAAGAACTTGTTTGATCACCTGCCTGATTGCACTACACCACTGTGTTGGCCCCACACAAAGCTACTCCAGTAATCACAATAATCAGACAGAAGTTGCATTCATGGGGTTGGTTTGATTCTGATTCTGTGGCTTAATTCTCTTTTGTCTTTCATACACAAAGGCATACAAGAAGGGGTTCAAACAGCTGTTGATTAAGATCAGAGCCTTGGCATTATCCCCAACCATCCTCCTAAAATATTTAATGTTCTTGTAGTCTTTTGGATGAGCCGTTCTGACTAAAATAGCTGCAATATCTACCGTATTGATGATATTTACAGGCATCCAGAATATAAAGAAGGTTACTAAAATGCTTGTCACTAGATTTTTCATTCTCTGATGCCTTGAGACAGCCTTTCGATGCATTGAGCATTCCTCTTCTGTATCCTTTGGCTTGGTCCTCTTCTGGAAACAAAAGTAACATGTGGCCAGGATGGAGAAAGGGATGACAAACCCAAAAATAGTCTCCATCAGAAGAATTGACACTTTCTCCCATTCAAACATTGTACTCCTTTGGCACCTCATCCGTCCCCTCTTGGGCTCAACCCCTCGAGTGAAGACAATGGGGAAGGCGAGGACACACACCAGTACCCAGAGGCCCACCAGCATCTTATTATGTCGCTCCTTGAGGTGTCGCTCCTTGGAAGGGTTGTTGCTCATTGTGTTTCTAGTCTTATTCTTCGCAATGCGGTGCCGGTGCACACCTATCAAGGTGACATTCAGAACACTGCCATACAAACAGCAGTACAGACCGTAGGTGGAGAGGCCACACATCCAAGTACCAAGGGTCCATTCATAGGTCAGTACGTAGATGACCAGAGGGATGGTGCTGAGGGACAAAGTGTCTGAGACAGCTAGACTCAGGATCAACTTCAGAGAGAAGCTCTCGTTCTCCTTCAACGTCATGTGCTTGATTTTTTTAGCAATGGTGACGATCACTGCTATATTGCAAGGCAGTCCCACTAGAAAGCACAGCCCCAGAACCAAGCAAGGGGCTAGAACATTAAAGTCCCTGGATGTATTGTTGGAGGTGAGGTTGCTGTCCAAGATGGTGGTACAGTTGGAAGTAAGGTTCCCATCAAAGTTGAAGGAGGTAGAAAAGTTGGTCGGCTGCATGGTGAAATGGCTTTGTGTTAGTACTCCACAGCAGAGTGAAGAGAAACTAGAAGCTCAGGAAAATAACTTGGTTCATGTTTTAAATGAGCATGACAACATCTACTCCTCCCCCTCCACACACACTTGGTTCACCAATCAAATGTTAGCCTACTTGGCACCTTTTCAAAAATATTCTATACATTGTGTATCACCGGAAGCATTTGACATAATTCTGCATTTATTAAGAAGATAGATATTTGAGGGCATCAGTGGTAGATAGCAGATTACAGGAAAATAAACTGTCCTCATACTAAAAATAATTTGAAGAAAATAAACAATCTGTGGACATTGTCTATCCATGTTTCTTGATTATAGATGTTATGGTAAGTAGTTGCCTGACAAAGCTGTGATCCTGGAGGTTAGAAGCTCTGCTCTTCTCCATTCCCAATGCTCTGAATATACTGGAAATTTATAGCTAGTTCCGTTTGATCCTTGTCTTGACTATTCCATTTTTACAAAGCTATATTGTAACATTCTTTATCAGCATATGACACATGACCAGTATCATGAATTGAGGTTATCACTTTGGAGATGTTAAAACCAATGACCACAACTGTTGTGTAAGTTGTTGGCTCAAAAGACACACTGGCAGCACAAGTCTTGCTAAGCTATCACTAGTATTGAAACAGCAATATGACAAGCTGGTCAGTATATTAAAGAAAACGGTTTCTAAGTTTAATGTTTTAAAGCCATCTTTAATTGAAAATAAAAGATGTCTTTTTAATGAATTACCAAGGATTTAAGAAAGACAATGAAGTATGTTACAATCATTAAAAACACAAAAGCACACTGTTTTATTTTGTTCACATCTACACCAACATAAAAATTATACTTTTGTGTGAGTACAAAAGGTTTCATGTCACAACGTTATAAATCTGTAAGAATAAAAAAGTTGACAGAAAAAGATTAATAACGTTATCTTTATTTTCTATACAGATCAATATTCAAATGTTTAGTACCACTGGGCACTCTGTTTAAAGGTACAGTGCCTTGCGAAAGTATTCGGCCCCCTTGAACTTTGCGACCTTTTGCCACATTTCAGGCTTCAAACATAAAGATATAAAACTGTATTTTTTTGTGAAGAATCAACAACAAGTGGGACACAATCATGAAGTGGAACGACATTTATTGGATATTTCAAACGTTTTTTAACAAATCAAAAACTGAAAAATTGGGCGTGCAAAATTATTCAGCCCCCTTAAGTTAATACTTTGTAGCGCCACCTTTTGCTGCAATTACAGCTGTAAGTCGCTTGGGGTATGTCTCTATCAGTTTTGCACATCGAGAGACTGAATTTTTTTCCCATTCCTCCTTGCAAAACAGCTCGAGCTCAGTGAGGTTGGATGGAGAGCATTTGTGAACAGCAGTTTTCAGTTCTTTCCACAGATTCTCGATTAGATTCAGGTCTGGACTTTGACTTGGCCATTCTAACACCTGGATATGTTTATTTTTTAACCATTCCATTGTAGATTTTGCTTTATGTTTTGGATCATTGTCTTGTTGGAAGACAAATCTCCGTCCCAGTCTCAGGTCTTTTGCAGACTCCATCAGGTTTTCTTCCAGAATGGTCCTGTATTTGGCTCCATCCATCTTCCCATCAATTTTAACCATCTTCCCTGTCCCTGCTGAAGAAAAGCAGGCCCAAACCATGATGCTGCCACCACCATGTTTGACAGTGGGGATGGTGTGTTCAGGGTGATGAGCTGTGTTGCTTTTACGGCAAACATAACGTTTTGCATTGTTGCCAAAAAGTTCAATTTTGGTTTCATCTGACCAGAGCAGCTTCTTCCACATGTTTGGTGTGTCTCCCAGGTGGCTTGTGGAAAACTTTAAACGACACTTTTTTATGGATATCTTTAAGAAATGGCTTTCTTCTTGCCACTCTTCCATAAAGGCCAGATTTGTGCAATATACGACTGATTGTTGTCCTATGGACAGAGTCTCCCACCTCAGCTGTAGATCTCTGCAGTTCATCCAGAGTGATCCAGAGTGATCATCAGCCTCTTGGCTGCATCTCTGATCAGTCTTCTCCTTGTATGAGCTGAAAGTTTAGAGGGACGGCCAGGTCTTGGTAGATTTGCAGTGGTCTGATACCCCTTCCATTTCAATATTATCGCTTGCACAGTGCTCCTTGGGATGTTTAAAGCTTGGGAAATCTTTTTGTATCCAAATCCGGCTTTAAACTTCTTCACAATAGTATCTCGGACCTGCCTGGTGTGTTCCTTGTTCTTCATGATGCTCTCTGCGCTTTTAACGGACCTCTGAGACTATCACAGTGCAGGTGCATTTATACGGAGACTTGATTACACACAGGTGGATTGTATTTATCATCATTAGTCATTTAGGTCAACATTGGATCATTCAGAGATCCTCACTGAACTTCTGGAGAGAGTTTGCTGCACTGAAAGTAAAGGGGCTGAATAATTTTGCACGCCCAATTTTTCAGTTTTTGATTTGTTAAAAAACGTTTGAAATATCCAATAAATGTCGTTCCACTTCATGATTGTGTCCCACTTTTTGTTGATTCTTCACAAAAAAATACAGTTTTATATCTTTATGTTTGAAGCCTGAAATGTGGCAAAAGGTCGCAAAGTTCAAGGGGGCCGAATACTTTCGCAAGGCACTGTAGGTGTAGTGAAATCCTGCTTGCCCCTTTTCCTCTGCCCAGACTGAACTCACAGAGACAGTCCTTGGTCGCCACACACAGGTTGTTGGGATTTCATTGTAAATTAAGTTGAACCTGCAACAAAAATAAAAGGTTGTATTGTGAATATACAAACAAATCTAAAAACAATGCACATGTCTGTCCATCTTCAAGCTGAATTAATTGAATTTTGTCTTATGAATTACAGTATTTCATATTATGGTGAATATACAGGAGTACCTTACCTGCTCACAAGCTGTGGGAGACGGGATATGATTGGCACGTAGCCTGGTGCATTGTCATACAGCTCAAACAGAGAGGCAGTCACCAGGTTATAGTTATTGGGCACTGCAAAGTGCTGGGAGGTATGTGGGAGACGTCAATAACCACATCTGCTCACTGCAGAGTAGATCAACATAATAACTATAATAATGCAGTAGATGGCATTGAGTACAGTATATACATATGAGATGAGTAATGTAGGGTATGTAAACATTATATTAAGTGGCATTGTTTAAAGTGGCTTCTTATATACATTCTTTATATCAATTTCCATAAATTTTCATTATTAAAGTGAGCTGGAGTTGAGTCAGTATGTTGGCAGCAGCCACTCAATGTTAGTGGTGGCTGTTTAACAGTCTGATGGCCTTGAGATAGAAGCTGTTTTTCAGTCTCTCGGTCCCTGCTTTGATGCACCTGTACTGACCTCGCCTTCTGGATGATAGCGGGGTGAACAGGCAGTGGCTCGGGTGGTTGTTGTCCTTGATGATCTTTATGGCCTTCCTGTGACATCGGGTGGTGTAGGTGTCCTGGAGGGCAGGTAGTTTGCCCCCGGTGATGCGTTGTGCAGACCTCACTACCCTCTGGAGAGCCTTACGGTTATGGACGGAGCAGTTGCCGTACCAGGGGGTGATACAGCCCGGCAGGATGCTCTCGATTGTGCATCTGTAGAAGTTTGTGAGTGCTTTTGGTGACAAGCCGAATTTCTTCAGTCTCCTGACTGTCTGTGTGGGTGGACCAATTCAGTTTGTCCGTGATGTGTACGCCGAGGAACTTAAAACTTACTACCCTCTCCACTACTGTCCCGTCGATGTGGATAGGGGGGTGCTCCATCTGCTGTTTCCTGAAGTCCTGATCATCTCCTTTGTTTTGTTGACGTTGAGTGTGAGGTTATTTTCCTGACACCACACTCTGAGGGCCCTCACCTCCTCCCTGTAGGCCGTCTCGTTGTTGTTGGTAATCAAGCCTACCACTGTAGTTGATTATTTCAGTTTCATTTTAGATGGTTAACCAAAGTTAACCAAGTGTCGGTCTCTACGACTACGCATGCCACCACAGAATTCTCCAGAAGACAGGCAAAAGCTGTCTAGTAATTTGGTTAACCATCTAAAATGAAACTGAAATAATCAACTTCTCCTTCCCTGTACTCTGTGATGGGAAAATGACAATTTCTTGTCAATGTGTTACCATTCAGAATGGCTCAAAGTGTAACCCTTTTACCTAGAACGTGATGGCAAAGTGATTTTATTGTCCATTGTTGCCAATAGCTAGGTTTCCATCCAATTTGCGACCAATTTTCATGCGAATATTAAAAAATCTGCATAAAATAATATGCACATTTTCCCACCAGTCAGTGTTTCCATCAAACTGACTTTTTTTGTGGATAAAAGCCTGTGCGTGATGATGCAGTTCACATAAAATTACTTTTACTGTCAAAATCCCACGTTCTGAATGAAAATACAAGTTAAATGGGTTTGCATTGCGTTTTCAACTCTACTGATGGTTTTGTCACAAAAACCAAAACACAAAAGTGTTGCGTTATTTAGCAGATGTGCCCACTCTGGTCTTGGCACATGCGCTATATCCAACAGCTTGCTGATACAGTGTCGGTAGGCTACAGTACCTACAGTATGAGATTATTATGGATAAGAGCGATATTATTTCTATTTGTCAAACGGCAGCCAAGCATTGATCGTCATGTCACCAGAATAAGACACTCAATATTTATTGGAAAGAAGCATCAAGCTCATCACCTTGCACATTCACCACCCTGTGAAGTTCATAACTTTTTTCATCTATAGCCAGTGGTGGAAAAAGTATCCAATTGTCATACTTGAGTACAAGTAAAGATAAATGAACAGAAAATGACTCAAGTAAAAGTCACCCAGTATAATACTACTACTTTTAAATATACTTAAGTATCAAAAGTAAAAGTATAAATCATCTCAAATTCGTTATATTAGACAAACCCGGACGGCACAATTCTCTTGTTTTTTAAATTTACGGATAGTCAGGAGCACAATCCAACACTGACATAATTTATAAACGAAGCATTTGTGTTTAGTGAGTCCGCCAGATCAGAGGCATTAGGGATGACCACAGATGTTCTCTTGATAAGTGCGTGTCCTTACATTCAAAATGTAACGAGTACTTTTGACGGTCAAGGAAAATTATTTTCTTTAGAAATGTAGTAAGTAAAAGTAATGAAAAATATAAATAGTAGAGTACAGATACCACAAAAAACTACTTAAGTAGTACTTTAAAGTATTTTTACTTAAGTACTTTACGGCACTGTCTATAGCCTAATAAACCGCATGTTTTCCTGGGTCATAGTGGAAGGACCACACAACATATCATCGCATGACTTCAAGTTTACAGTACCTGTCAAAAGTTTGGACACACCTACTCATTCAAGGGTTTCTTTAATTTTACTATTTTCTATTTTGTAAATAGTGTAATAATAGTGAAGACATCAAAACTATGAAATAACACATATGGAATCATGTAGTAACCAAAAAAAGTGTTAAAACAAATCAAAATATATTTTATAGTTTAGATTCTTCAAAGTAACCACTCTTTGCTTTGATGACAGCTTTGCACTCTTGACATTCTCTCAACCAACTTCACCTGGAATGATTTTCCAACAGTCTTGGAGAAATTCCTACATTGTGGAGCCCAGGTCATCTGATGCAGCACTCCATCACTCTCCTTTTTGGTCAAATACCCCTTACACCGCCTGGAGGTGTGTTGGGTCATTGTTGAATAAACTTTCAAAGTTATTGAAATTTCCCAGATTGACTGACCTTCATGTCTTAAAGTAATGATGGACTGTTGTTTCTCTCTGCTTATTTGAGCTGTTCTTGGACTTGTATTGGTATTTTACCAAATAGGGCTATCTTCTGTATACTGTTCCACCCCTACCTTGTCACAACACAACTGATTGGCTCAAACACATTAAGGAAAGAAATTCCACCAATTAACTTGTAACAAGGCACACCTGTTAATAGAAATGCATTCCAGGTGACTACATGCCTCGGGAAGCTGGTTGAGAGAATGCCAAGAGTGTGGAAAGCTGTCATCAATGCAAAGGGTGGTTGTGGGTTTTTGTTTGTCCACCCTCCTCTTGAGGATTGACCACAAGTTCTCAATGGGATTAAGGTCTGGGAAGTTTCCTGGCCATGGACCCAAAATATCAATGTTTTGTTCCACGAGCCACTTAGTTATCACTTTTGCCTTACGGCAAGGTGCTCCATCATACTGGAAAAGGCATTGATCATCACCAAACTGTTCCTGGATGGTTGGGAGAAGTTGCTCTCAGAGGATGTGTTGGTTCTTTATTCATGGCTGTGTTCTTAGGCAAAATTGTGAGTGATCCCACTCCCTTGGCTGAGAAGCAACCCCACACATGAATGGTCTCAGGATGCTTTACTGTTGGCATGACAGAGGACTGATGGTAGTGCTCACCTTGTCTTCTCCGGACAAGCTTTTTCCGAATGCCCCAAACCATCCGAAAGGGGATTCATCAAAGACAATGACTTTACCCCAGTCCTCAGCAGTCCAATCCCTGTACCTTTTGCAGAATATCAGTCTAATTTTTCCTGGAGAGAAGTGGCTTCTTTGCTGCCCTTCTTGACACCAGGCCATCCTCCAAAACTCTTCGCCTCACTGTGCTTGCAGATGCACTCACACCTGCCTGCTGCCATTCCTGAGCAAGCTCTGTACTGGTGGTGCCCCGATCCCGCAGCTGAATCAACTTTAGGAGACGGTCTTGGCGCTTGCTGGACTTTCTTGGGCGCCCTGAAGCCTTCTTCACAACAATTGAACCTCTCTCCTTGAAGTTCTTGATGATCCGATAAATGGTTGATTTAGGTGCAATCTTACTGGCAGCAATATCCTTGCCTGTGAAGCCCTTTTTGTGCAAAGCAATGATGATGGCACGTGTTTCCTTGCAGGTAACCATGGTTGACAGAGGAAGAACAATGATTCCAAGCACCACCCTCCTTTTGAAGCTTCCAGTCTGTTATTCGAACTCAATCAGCATGACAGAGTGATCTCGAGCCTTGTCCTCATCAACACTCACACCTGTGTTAACGAGAGAATCACTGACATGATGTCAGCTGGTCCTTTTGAGGCAGGGCTGAAATGCCGTGGAAATGTTTTTTGGGGGATTCAGTTAATGTGCATGGCAAAGAGGGACTTTGCAATTAGTTGCAATTCATCTGATCATTCTTCATAGCATTCTGGAGTATATGCAAATTGCCATCATACAAACTGAGGCAGCAGACTTTGTGAAACGTAATATTTGTGTCATTCTCAAAACTTTTGGCCACGACTGTACATGCCTATTTCTCCTGACTACAAACCAAGTAATCTGACTTATATGTCTTCGTGCTCTCGAGAACCTTGATGATCTCGAAATGGAGTCAGTCGGCAGTGGTGAGCGCTCTGAAGTTGAGCCAGTCCAGGATGTAGCGTGCCTATCTGTGATGACAAGTGTCTTCCAACATTTGCCCTGAGAGTCCTACCAGAGACAATTTTGGACCGGTATGAGTGTGATTTTTTGAAATAATGGATTCCTGCTTTTTGGCCGACCCCATACATTGTGTCAAGCTGGGTAAAGGACAAACTGGGAATGGTTACATCTGTGAGATTTTTGAGAAGTGAAATTGTTTAGAGTTTTTTGTGTATCCGCCTCTGAGGAGAAGTGGGAGCTTCGCGTCATGCAGCTCAGTGCTCTGTGTTTTGCTCTCTGGAGCAGGGCACCGCTAAAAGGAATGATCAGTGGGGTAGCCTTGAATGTAGTGGTGGATCAAATGAAAAGGTGTATTCCTAGTGTTTGTGACACCCACCGTTTGGTGAGTCGTAGACCTGGTGGCAATGGCGTGACAGAATACCGTCTGTCTTGTTGAGCTTTGACAGAGTTTCTACATTAGGTTATACTTGCTATTCTGTGAGGGCTATGTTCCAAACCCGCTTCAGTGCTTTAGGTGCCAAAGATTCGAACGTGTATGTTTTTCCCAATACCCCCTTTTTTTTGGTGACCAAAATGTGCAATCCACTCTCCGACCTGCGAAAGACAGCAATACACAACACAGCGTTTTGTCTGCCAAAAAGACACATGAAGAAGAAGGCATCTTTATTTACTTTGTGTTTGCACACCCAGTTGGCACGTCGCACTGCTAGCAAGCTATACTGAACAAAAATGTAAAACACAACATGTAATGTGTTGGGCCCATGTTTCATGAGCTGAAATACAAATCCCAGAAATGTTCCATATGCACAAAAAGCTTATTTCTCTCGAATGTTGTGCACAAATTTGTTTATACTGCTTTTAGTGAGCATTTCTCCTTTGCCAACATACAGTAATCCATCCACCTAACAGGTGTGGCGTATCAAGAAGCTGATTAAACAGCATGATCATTACACAGGTACACGTTGTGCTGGGGACAATAAAAGGCCACTTTAAAATGTGCTGTTTTGCCACACAACACATGCCAAAGATGTCTCAAGTTTTGATGGAGCGTGCAATTGGCATGCTGACTGCAAAAATGTCCACCAGAGCTGTTGCCAGAGAATTGAATGTTAATTTCTCTCCCATAAACTGCCTCCCTAAATTGTATCAGCATATCGGTTGCGCAACCAGGGCTGGTAAAACCTTGGATCATTGCTATTCTAACTGCCGCGACGCATATAAGGCCCTGAGGTCTGTTCAACGCTGGTCCGGCCAATCTGATTCCATGCTCCAAGACTGCTTCTATCACGTGGACAGGGATATGTTTCGTATTGCGTCAAACAACAACATTGACGAATACACTGATTCGGTGAGCGAGTTCATTAGAACGTGCGTTGAAGATGTTGTTCCCATAGCAACGATTAAAACATTCCCAAACCAGAAACCGTGGATTGATGGCAGCATTAGCGTGACGAATACAAACAGTGTAGCTATTCCCTCCGCAAGGCAATCAAACAAGCTAAGCGTCAGTATAGAGACAAAGTAGAATAGCAATTGAAAGGCTCAGACACAAGAGGTATGTGGCAGGGTCTACAGTCAATCACGGATTACAAAAAGAAAACCAGCCCAGTCACGGACCAGGATGTATTGCTCCCAGGCAGAATAAATAACTTTTTTGCCCGCTTTGAGGACAATACAGTGCCACTGACACTGCCCGCAACCAAAACATGCGGACTCTCCTTCACTGCAGCCGAGGTGAGTAAAACATTTAAACGTGTTAACCCTCGCAAGGCTGCAGGCCCAGACGGCATCCCCAGCCGCGCCCTCAGAGAATGTGCAGACCAGCTGGCTGGTGTGTTTACGGACATATTCAATCAATCCTTATCCCAGTCTGCTGTTCCCACATGCTTCAAGAGGGCCACCATTGTTCCTGTTCCCAAGAAAGCTAAGGTAACTGAGCTAAACGACTACTGCCCCGTAGCACTCACTTCCGTCATCATGAAGTGCTTTGAGAGACTAGTCAAGGACCATATCACCTCCACCCTACCTGACACCCTAGACCCACTCCAATTTGCTTACCGCCCAAATAGGTCCACAGACGATGCAATCTCAACCACACTGCACACTGCCCTAACCCATCTGGACAAGAGGAATACTTATGTGAGAATGCTGTTCATCGACTACAGCTCAGCATTTAACACCATAGTACCCTCCAAACACGTCATCAAGCTCGAGACCCATGGGTCTCGACCCCGCCCTGTGCAACTGGGTACTGGACTTCCTGACGGGCCGCCCCCAGGTGGTGAGGGTAGGTAACAACATCTCCACCCCGCTGATCCTCAACACTGGGGCCCCACAAGGGTGCGTTCTGAGCCCTCTCCTGTACTCCCTGTTCACCCACGACTGCGTGGCCACGCACGCCTCCAACTCAATCATCAAGTTTGCGGACGACACTGCAGTGGTAGGCTTGATTACCAACAACGACGAGACAACCTACAGGGAGGAGGTGAGGGCCCTCGGAGTGTGGTGTCAGGAAAATAACCTCACACTCAACGTCAACAAAACTAAGGAGATGATTGTGGACTTCAGGAAACAGCAGAGGGAACACCCCCCTATCCACATCGATGGGACAGTAAGTGGAGAGGGTAATAAGTTTTAAGTTCCTCGGCGTACACATCACAGACAAACTGAATTGGTCCACCCACACAGACAGCATCGTGAAGAAGGCGCAGCAGCGCCTCTTCAACCTCAGGAGGCTGAAGAAATTTGGCTTGTCACCAAAAGCACTCACAAACTTCTACAGATGCACAATCGAGAGCATCCTGCCGGGCTGTATCACCGCCTGGTACGGCAACTGCTCCGCCCACAACCGTAAGGCTCTCCAGAGGGTAGTGAGATCTGCACAACGCATCACCGGGGGCAAACTACCTGCCCTCCAGGACACCTACACCACCCGATGTCACAGGAAGGCCATAAAGATCATCAAGGACAACAACCACCTGAGCCACTGCCTGTTCACCCCGCTATCATCCAGAAGGCGAGGTCAGTACAGGTGCATCAAAGCTGGGACCGAGAGACTGAAAAACAGCTTCTATCTCAAGGCCATCAGACTGTTAAACAGCCACCACTAACATTGAGTTGCTGCTGCCAACACACTGACTCAACTCCAGCCACTTTAATAATGGGAATTGATGTCAAATATATCACTAGCCACTTTAAACAATGCTACTTAATATAATGTTTACATACTCTACATTATTCATCTCATATGTATACGTATATACTGTACTCTATATCATCTACTGCATCTTTATGTAATACATGTATCACTAGCCACTTTAAACTATGCCACTTTGTTTACATACCCTACATTACTCATCTCATATGTATATACTGTACTCGATACCATCTACTGCATCTTGCCTATGCCGCTCTGTACCATCACTCATTCATATATCTTTATGTACATATTCTTTATCCCTTTACACTTGTGTGTATAAGGTAGTAGTTTTGGAATTGTTAGTTAGATTACTCGTTGGTTATTACTGCATTGTCGGAACTAGAAGCACAAGCATTTCGCTACACTCGCATTAACAGCTGCTATCCATGTGTATGTGACAAATAAATTTGATTTGATTTTGATTTTTAGATAATTTGTCAGTAAGTCCAACCGGCCTCATAATCATATACCACGCCTCATAATCATATACCACGCCTCATAATCATATACCACGCCTCATAATCATATACCACGCCTCATAATCATATACCACGCCTCATAATCATATACCACGCCTCATAATCATATACCACGCTTCTCTGGACGTCCACATCCAGCTTCTTCATCTGCAGGATCATCTGAAGGGGGTGGGGGATTTCTCTCTGTAACAAGGGCATTTTGTGGGGGAAAAACTAATTGTTATTGGCTGGGCCTGTCTCCCCAGTGGGTAGGCCTATGCCCTTCCAGGCCCAACCATGGCTGTACACCTGCCCAGTCATGTGAAATTCATAGATTAGGGCCTAATGATTTTATTTCAATTGACTGATTTCTTTACATGAACTGTAACTCATTAAAATCGTAGAAATTATTGCATGTTGCGTTTATAATTTTGTTCAGTATACTTGACTCTGTTTGATGATGAATACTATAATATCATCAGTATACACCTATCATAATAATTGGGGAAAACTGAGAGATTTTTTAAAACAATGTTTTGATCATCAACCTTTTTTGGTTTAGGTCCAATCCCTGATTTCTGAAGCATCCTCAAATCAGCTCTAATTAGGATCACAAATATGAACTGGTTAGTCCTTACTTACCTTAGTCTGGGACTTCCTAGTCTAGAGATAATTTATCTGAAGTTAAGCAATATCTCAGAAAGTCATTTTTTAAAATCTGGATGAAATTAAGTAGAATTAGCCTAGTCTTGACTGAACTTAAAATCAGTCTGGGTAACCACCACTCCAAGTTTAGCTGGAATTAAGCCCAAAATATTTGAGGAATGTTATTGGTTGACGATAGACCTATGACATTGCCCTACGTCTTGCGCTACGCAGAATATCAGATCTCAACAACGATTGGAGAATTGTTTAACATCACCAGTACCACATCCTTATTATTTACTGTTGAAGTCGGAAATGTACATACACCTTAGCCAAATACATTTAAACTCAGTTTTTCTGTCATGTATTGTCATGTTATGTCTTGTCCCTGTTCTTTCTCTTCTCTTCGTTTCCCCCTGCTGGTCGTATTAGGTTACTTTCTCTCCCTCTATCTCTCTCTCTCTCTCTATGGTCCTTTCCTGCTCCCAGCTGTTCCTCATTCTCCTAACGACCTCGTTTACTCTCTCACACCTGTCCCCTCTTTTCCCTCTGATTAAGTCTCTATTTCTCTCTCTGTTTCTGCTTCTGTCTTTGTCGGATTCTCGTTTGCTTTGCCCTTGTCCCGTCCTGTCGTAATCTGCCTCTTCATTAGATGCTGCGTGTGAGCAGGTGTCTCTGTCCTCTACGGCCCGCGCCTACCCGGAGGGACCTGCAGTCTGTTGCCGCTAGCCCTGCTATTCTCCTCTACTTCTAGAAGGGGACTCTCCTGTAAAGATTGAGGATTTATGTTTTCCCTGTTTGGACATTAAAAGACTGTTTCTGTTAAACCGCTTTTGGGTCCTCACTCACCTGCATAACATTTTCACAATTCCTGACATTTAATCCCAGTAAAAATTCTTTGTTTTAGGTCAGTTAGGATCACAACTTTATTTTAAGAATGTGAAATGTCAGAATAATAGAGAGAATGATTTATTTCAGCTTTTATTTCTTTCATCACATTCCCAGTGGGTTCAGAAGTTTGCATACACTCAATTAGTATGTGGTAGCATTGCCTATAAATTGTTTAACTTGGTAAAACGTTTTCGTAGCCTTCCACAAGCTTCCCACAATAAAGTGTAACTGAGTCAGGTTTGTAGGCCTCCTTGCTCGCACATGCTTTTTCAGTTCTGCCCACAAATCTCCTATAGGATTGAGGTCAGGGCTTTGTGATGGCCACTCCCATACCTTGACTTTGTTGTCCTTAAGCTATTTTTCCACAACTTTGGAAGTATGCTTGGGGTCATTGTCCATTTGGAAGACCCATTTGAGACCAAGCTTTATCTTCCTGACTGATGTCTTGAGATGGTACTTCAATATATTCACAATTTTCCTCCCATCTGTTTTGTGAAGTGCACCAGTTCCTCCTGCAGCAAAGCACCCCCACAACATTAATTTTCCAAGCTGTTGAAAGGCACAGTCAACTTAGAGCATGTAAACTTCTGACCCACTGGAATTGTGATTATAAGTGAAATAATCTGTCTGTAAACAATTGTTGGAAAAATTACTTGTGTCATGCACAAAATAGATGTCCTAACCGACTTGCCAAAACTATAGTTTGTTATAGTGGTTGAAAAACTATTTTTAACGACTCCAACCTAAGTGTATGTAAACTTCCGACTTCAACTGTATATATTTTCATAAATGCAACACGATGCAAGAGACAGGTTGGAATGTCTGACTAGAATATGGGGCAAATCTACATTATTTTTCCAAATTTTAGGTGTTTTAATTCGTTGATTAAATGCGAGATATGATTGTTTGGTTGCAGGACACGGAACAAAGAGCCAAAATGCAGAACTGTCCCGCACAATCTGGGACATTTGTTCGCCCTGGACTGCTATACGATCTGCACCCACCTCAAAAGACGAGGCATCCATTCAGATTTGGCTCAACGCCACACATTTGAATAAATCCCGAAACCACCCTCAATTGCTCTTTTCACTTTGTGGAAAGGAAACCTCCCGAGCACCACCCTATTCCAGAAAAGTATATTGGCTACGATGCCCATAAAAGACGATGCCCATAAAAGACGATGCCCATAAAAGAAGCAAAGGCAAAAGAAGCGAAGACGTCATCAATTCAAACATGTAATGTTACAGCTAGCCAGGTGTAATAAAATAATATACTTACATAGCTGCTCTAGCTATGTAAACACCATCCAACTCTGAACACATTGACCATACTAGTAGGTCAGCTACAATTAATGTTAGTCACGCCTACCTGTTTACTTTCTTTGCCAACAACAAGTTGCTAGTCTGTGTAGATATGAGAACATGCATTCAGGTTAGAAAATGTAGCTAGCTAACATAACCTAATTGATTTGAGACACATTGTATTTAGCTAACTTGTTTTTTTATGTTTGAGTGTTGTGTCATGTCGGAGTGATCGGAGGAACGACTGAGCATTCAAGTGCTCAGAGCTTGGAAGGAAAGCAAGAAACATTCTCACCATTGACAGCCGAAATCGCTGCCATTTTCATTGGACATCCGAGTTCAGCATGTGGGACAGATCAGGGTCCATAAATAATACCAGAGTTTCCAGTCGTAATTACAAGTTGGAGGGGCGTTGTGTATTTTCCCAGTAGGAAGGTCGTAATTACAAGTTGGAGGGGCGTTGTGTATTTTCCCAGTAGGAAGGTCGTATTTACAAGTTGGAGGGGCGTTGTGTATTTTCCCAGTAGGAAGGTCGTATTTACAAGTTGGAGGGGCGTTGTGTATTTTCCCAGTAGGAAGGTCGTAATTACAAGTTGGAGGGGCGTTGTGTATTTTCCCAGTAGGAAGGTCGTATTTACAAGTTGGAGGGGCGTTGTGTATTTTCCCAGTAGGAAGGTCGTATTTACAAGTTGGAGGGGCGTTGTGTATTTTCCCAGTAGGAAGGTCGTATTTACAAGTTGGAGGGGCGTTGTGTATTTTCCCAGTAGGAAGGTCGTATTTACAAGTTGGAGGGGCGTTGTGTATTTTCCCAGTAGGAAGGTCGTATTTACAAGTTGGAGGGGCGTTGTGTATTTTCACAGTAGGAAGGTCGTATTTACAAGTCGGAGGGGCGTTGTGTATTTTCCCAGTAGGAAGGTCGTAATTACAAGTCGGAGGGGCGTTGTGTATTTTCCCAGTAGGAAGGTCGTAATTACAAGTCGGAGGGGCGTTGTGTATTTTCCCAGTAGGAAGGTCGTAATTACAAGTCGGAGGGGCGTTGTGTATTTTCCCAGTAGGAAGGTCGTAATTACAAGTTGGAGGGGCGTTGTGTATTTTCCCAGTAGGAAGGTCGTAATTACAAGTTGGAGGGGCGTTGTGTATTTTCCCAGTAGGAAGGTCGTATTTACAAGTTGGAGGGGCGTTGTGTATTTTCCCAGTAGGAAGGTCGTAATTACAAGTTGGAGGGGCGTTGTGTATTTTCCCAGTAGGAAGGTCGTATTTACAAGTTGGAGGGGCGTTGTGTATTTTCCCAGTAGGAAGGTCGTAATTACAAGTTGGAGGGGCGTTGTGTATTTTCCCAGTAGGAAGGTCGTAATTACAAGTTGGAGGGCGTTGTGTATTTTCCCAGTAGGAAGGTCGTATTTACAAGTTGGAGGGGCGTTGTGTATTTTCCCAGTAGGAAGGTCGTAATTACAAGTTGGAGGGGCGTTGTGTATTTTCCCAGTTGGAAGGTCGTAATTACAAGTTGGAGGGGCGTTGTGTATTTTCCCAGTAGGAAGGTCGTATTTACAAGTTGGAGGGGCGTTGTGTATTTTCCCAGTAGGAAGGTCGTATTTACAAGTTGGAGGGGCGTTGTGTATTTTCCCAGTAGGAAGGTCGTATTTACAAGTTGGAGGGGCGTTGTGTATTTTCCCAGTAGGAAGGTCGTATTTACAAGTTCCCAACATGACGTGTATGTGGCATTGGTCAAGTTTGCAAAAAATAAGTAGTTAACATTCTTACATTTTGTACAGATGATCGTCATGGTGACAGTTTATCGCAAAGCTAGATATGAGGATGACCAGATGCAAACTGCGGAATTCAAATCAAGTGGGAATATTCAGCTACATGAAAAAATGGCCTCCAAACAAATCCAATGTCACAAAGTTGAGGAACTATTAACCAAAAACCATCTCAAGAACGACACCTGCTCAACAATTTACACTGGCCTACCTTTTCTAGCATTCTTTGCACATTTCTTTCCTTACACATTTCAACAGCACCAACTTCAAACTGGACATCATGGATCTAATACTGATGACCCTGATCAGGCAGAAATTCAACCTAATCCAAGAAGATCTTGCAGGTTTCCCAGAGTTTTGTAAGCAGGATCATATCCCACTGGATGAAAGTATCGAAGGAGAAAAAATACTTAGAATCTGTACTGCTTGTTAACCTCTAGTGCCACCCTCAGTGCCACCCTCAGTGCCACCCTCTACTCCCACCCCCGAAGATGGATTTTCCTTACATTTTTGATGAGTTAACAGCTATCATATAGTTCTTACAGAAATCATGTAAAATAATTATGCTGCCCCACACACAAACGAGAGCACTTGTAAAATGCTCACTTTTATTTAACTACTATTGTCAATGCATACATGTTTTGTTTCATTGTGACTTTAGTCCAGTTCTGCCCATGTACAACACTGTCCTTGCAAAGCCATAGACAATGATGCATTATAACGATGGATTTATTTTGTTACAGAAGATGATTAATCCAAAAAATTAAAATACTTTGATGAGTCTGCAATCTTGACAAGCATTATGTATATTTAAAAACATCCGATCATCAACATCCGATCAGTGCAAATGAATAAAAAATAAATACAATGCCAATTGATTGTAAAGTATCACTCCTAGCAAATCAGAGAAACACTCATATTTCAGTAATAAAGAAAACACTGATAAAAAAAGTCTAAATGAACACTGCTAAATCTAATACAATGATAATTCTTAGTGCAATTTCAATTATACGCCACCTTACATTTCCCTCTTCTAAGATTATAGTCTACAGGTGTTACTTATGATGCAGCCTCTGATACAGTTACTTTATACATTCCAAAGGTCATTGATGTATTGCAACCTTGTGAATTCTCACAACTCTGTAATATTGCACAGTATAGTATTATCAGTTCAAAAGGAAGATTGTCAAGACCTGGGCTGTTTTCCATGTAGATGTGTCCTCCACAGTCAAAAGAAGTGCACTGGTGTTTCTTCAGATTCTGATGGTTTTCCAGAAATTCCAAATTATCTGAGGAATATAGGATGTCTATCAAAATCATATGAGCCTGCTCAGATCATTGAGAAAGAGGGTGGGGGGAGGTATTGCACCCCCCTCCTACATCATCAGTCCACATCCATACCTTCTGTAGTTTGTATAAGAAAGATACACTACATGACCAAAAGTATGTGGACACCTGCTCGTCGAACATCTCATTCCAAAATCATGGGCATTAATATGGAGTGCGTCCCCTATTTGCTGCTATAACAGCTTCCACTCTTCTGGGAAGGCTTTCCACTAGATGTTGGAACATTGCTGCAGGGACTTCCTTCCATTCAGCCATCAGTGAGGTTGGGCACTGATGTTGGGCGATTAGGCCTGGCTCACAGTCTGCGTTCCAATTCATCCCAAAAGTGTTCGATGGGGTTGAGGTCAGAGCTGTGCTCAGGCCAGTCAAGTCAAGATCTCCCACACCGATCTCCATAAACCATTTCTGTATGGGCCTTGCTTTGTGCACTGGGGCATTGTCATGCTGAAACAGGGGGCCTTCCCCAAACTGTTGCCACAAAGTTAGAAGCACAGAATCATCTAGAATGTCATTGTATGCTGTAGCATTAAGATTTTCCTTCACTGGAACTAAGGGGCCCGAACCATGAACAGCCCCAGATCATTATTCCTCCTTCACCAAACTTTACAGTTGGCACTATGCATTGGGGCAAGTAGCATTCTCCTGACATCCTCCAAACCCAGATTTGTCCGTCGGACGGTGAAGAGTGATTCATCACTCCAGGGAACGCATTTCCACTGCTCCAGAGTCCAATGGCGGCGAGCTTTACACAATTCCAGCCGACGCTTGGTATTCCACATTGTGATCCTAGGCTTGTGTGCAGCTGCTTTGCCATGGAAACCTATTTCATGAAGCTCCCGAACAGTTATTGTGCTGATGTTGCTTCCAGAGGCAGTTCGGAATTTGGTAGTGTGAGTTGCAACCGAGGTCAGATGATTTTTACGTGCTGTGCACTTCAGCACTCGACGGTCCTGTTCTGTAAGCTTGTGGCCTACCACTTCGTGTCTAAGCCGTTGTTGATCCTAGACAATTACAGTGCGTACAGTTGACCGGGGCAGCTCTAGCAGGGCAGAAATTTGATGAACTGATTGTTGGAAAGGTGGCATCCTATGACGGTGCCACATTGAAAGTCACTGAGCTCTTCAGTAAAGCCAGCCTACTTCCAATGTTCATCTATTGAGACTGCATGGCTGTGTCCTCTATTATATGCACCTGTCAGCAAAGGGTCTGGCTGAAATAACTGAATACACTAATTTGAAGGGGTGTCCACATACTTTTGTTTGTATATTGTGTATAATCCAAATATGGGATTTGGCCTGTCTCTGAAACAAATGGCGGCATTGTAGAGTCCAAATGCTCTAGGGAGGCTCTTCATCTGTCTTGAAATCAAACGTTACTTTGCCTCTATCCACCACTAAAATCAATGGAAGGTCATAATGTTTATCTATAATAAATCAGGTTAAACTAGTCAGAAAAAAAGAGAGATGTGGTAGCTAGAAAGTTATATGGATGGAAGAAAAAAGACAAATAGACAGACACAGGTTTAGTGACACTAGTACGTCTCTCTTTCCTCTCTGTTTAGTGAGTCTACACATTGATCTTATCTAAACTTCAGCTGAAGTTGGGTCATCTAGCTCTTCTTCTACATTTGACTAATGCACAGTATTTAACAATTTGTCTAAGTTACTCTTGTGCACAGGAGTGTCCAAATGCACTGTTTCAAGGGAAATATATGGATTGTGATTAAGAATAAATTGTGATACAAATTGTGCAAAACAGCAATGTATGGTGTCTTCATTGTTTTTTCAAATGGTCTATCACAAATATTTCCTAGACCTCTCACATTAAAACATACAGAAGATAACACTTTCTGTAATTTTATGAATATCATTTTGAAATACAAATATAGTATTTGCACAAGAATATAATTTTCATACCAAATGGGCTATTTGGGAAATAAATCAGCGCCACAAGCAGAAACTCTCCCACACAGACTAAAGTGCTTACAAACTTGGGCCACTTTGGTATGATGCAACTTTGCATACTACCACTGGAATGATGGCAGAGAATAGTAGAACTTGCTGGTTGTACTCCAATTCTGTGCTAGGAATTTATCCTTGAAATATCAACTGGTCGGTTGGTCTTTCATGAGTTGAAGTCCCTCAGTCAGGCACTCGAAATGTAGCTCAGTCCAGTTTTAGAGAGAGAAGCCATTGCTTATGTCAGGATGTCCTGCGGATCAACGTTTGAAGTGAAAACTGCCAGGGTCTCCACCAATAAAACTGTTGAACTTCAGTGAAGGAAGTCTAAATAATTCCAAGTAGATTAACCTCTGGTTCTCTGAAAAGCCATATAGTGCTTCTGAAAAAAACTCCCCAGAGCTGACAGTCTGGTGGATGTAAGGTGGGCCCACAGAGCTCTGAGTGACAGGAATCCCTCCTGCTCTGCTCACATTGGGTCAGGTGCGCTGGATCTAAGACGTGACGACTGCGGATGGAACACATCTGAGAGCCTTGAGGAATGTCTTGTTTTCTGGCCAAAAGCAGAAACACAAAAGAAAGGTAAATATTTTCTATTCTCAGTACAAACTGAGCTGTCCATCAGTAGTGGTGTGTGGGTAAAATCATTGGGGAAGCCAAGCCAGGAAAAAAAATAACTGCCATATTACAACCTATTGCGTTGTTTGCTCTATAACCTGTTAGGTCTATATTTCAGTGTGAAGGCATATGAACTAAGGCCGAGACAAACTTTTGTTTCATCACAAAACCGGAGAACAACATATGTCCACAAAACATATTGCATGTAACAAACAGTTACATGACCTAGCAAGTTCATGTTTGACATTTTCGGACTACTAAACAACTATTGATTTAGAACCACGAGTTACCGCAAGTGTCAAAGAAAACAGGCACTGCCTCCACTATTCCAGCACCATTTCATCATCTAATCACCTAAGTCTAATACATTGACAACTAAAAGATACCAAAAACTATTTAGTCCAATCAACGAAAGCTAAATATGATGTGGCTGTACACGGTCCTGCTTGCTGTCGGTCTGTCTGTAAGTGGAAAAAACATGTTGACTCACCCTACTTGTTGAAAAATGCCATCCTCTTTCATGTTGCCTAAACGGTCTATACACGCTTTTAGTTTTTGTTGTCCTAGGTTACTAAAATGCTTGCTCGCTAGCCTAACTTTCTTTCATTAGCAACAATGTGCCAGGCCAGCTAGTTAACTACATATACGTTAGCTAGCGACATGTTGAACTTCCATCCTCTCAGACCAGGGGCTCAATGTATGCATTTATGGTTTGATCAGAATCACCTTTATAATCATTGGCCAGTACAGAGAATTAAGTAAAACCACAAGCCCAAATCCCTATCTCCATCCATGGGTAATTTAGGAAAGGGACAATTTTAGCTAGCTAGCTACCGGAGGACAATGACACAATGACGATGTTGTTTGGCTTCATATGTGATAGGTGTGAAGCCAAATGCAAACTGGCTTCCCTTGACACTTTTTTTGGTGCGCCAGGACCATTCACAGTTGAACTCACTCAGTTTAGCACAACGCGGATTGGTTATTATTTTATTTAAATAATGATCAAGGGAGGCCAAATGCTCGCTGCCTTCCCTTGCATTCAATGCTACAGACGGCAACAATGTCATACTCTTTTTGATCAGACAGCATAGATGGGTTACACATACAGAGACGCTGTTTCGTTCACTTGGATGCTTCCTCCAGTAAGATATGTTCAGCCTCTTGCGAATTTAAGGAAATTTATGAAACACAGACAAAATAAATTATTTGAATGTTTTTTTCTTGGTCATTTTTGGCATCCATGAATACATGCCACTGCTGCCCATATGATCATTCAACCACGCACAAAGATCCAGTTCTAGAAATGGCCTGTGGTTCAAAGTGTAACCAATTGTCATACTTGAGCAAAAGTAAAGATGTCTTAATAGAAAATGACTCAAGTAAAAGTGAAAGTCACCCAGTAGAATAATTGAGTAAAAGTATTTGATTTGAAATATACTTAAGTATCAAAAGTAAATGCAATTACTAAAATATACATTAGTATCAAAAATAAATGCTATAAATCACTTCAACTCCTTATATTAAGCAAACCAGACAGCATGGTTTTCTTGTTAAAAAATGTCTGGATAGCGAGGGGCACCCTCCAACAGTGACATAATTTACAAACAACGCATGTGTTGATCGAGTCTGCTAGATCAGAGGCAGAAGGGATGACCACGTGTTCTCTTGATATGTGTGTGAATTGGGCCATTTTCCTGTTCTGCTAAGCATTCCAAATGTAGCGGCTTCTTTTGGGTGTCAGGGAAAATGTATGAGAGTAAAAAGTACATATTTTCTTAGGAATGTAGTGGAGTAAAAGTTGTCAAATAGAAATAGTGAAGTACAGATACCCCCCAAAAACGACTCACTGTACCTGTCTTTGTCAGGACTAGCCTGTGTCAGCTGATCTGTCAAGCCGTTACTGTTCCTCACATCCAGCGTTGGGGTAAGCTTCTGCCTCCTGGTTCTGAAACATGTACTGGAACACATGATTCATGGGGGGGATTAGATACTACTAAAGATAACACTGACCAGTACTATAAACCAACTGCAGAGAGGCTACATGCACAGCACACACTGATTCATACTCCCAAGAAGTGAGGTCAAATGTTGACAAGTTGGTTTTACCATTAACTGCCTTTGTCTGTCTAAAGCCAGTCATTTATGGCTGACACAGTAATGGTCGTCACTAGTTACCACAGACAAAGTCAAACCCAGCCGATTTCTACAATTTATCTTCTTAAAATCTGATTTGAAACCTAATCTTAACTCTAACCTAAACCACACTTCTAACCTTATATTAAGACAGAATTTTACGATATATACCATTTCAACTTTGTGGCTGTGGCAACTAGTGGAAAATCACAGTAACTCATAACTTGTGTTGATTTCACTGAATATATATATAACTAGACTTCAAGATATAATATCTGGGCAGAGCTAATTCAAACACATATTCTACTCACTGATTTTAGGTTGGACTCCATATCATTAAAGTTCCACTCACTCAAGGGCAGGTTGAAAGTGAATGGCTGTAAAGACAGAACAGCGTCATATCAGTATGAACTCTTATCTAGTGAAGAGAAACTTCACATGGGAGCTATTATGCCTGTTTCTGCAGTAACGTGGTTTCCCCCGTGCTTCCGGGGGACAGGTTTTAAACACACTGTCTGCCAAGCTTCGGAGTGTCCTACTCACATCTATGACAGCAGCGGTGGGCTCCACGCTTTGCTGGTGGGTCCTCAGGAGAAGCTGCAAGTCCTCTAGACTCATGTCCACATTCTCTACAGCATCAGGTACTTCTGGTCTACAACACACACAGCATATTACACTACTTGGGCTTCACTTGAAAACAATACATTAATATGTAATAAAATAAAACAATTTAGAGCTGTTTATCTGTGTGTGTCTGGGGGGGGGTGTACCTTTCCAGAGCAGGTCTCTTGCTCCTCCTCTCTGCTCCAGACCCTCTGCCCTCCAGGACGGACTGTACCATGGCAACATGGAGGACAGGGGGTTCAGAACACACCTCGCAGGAGCCCAGTGGAACACCATCCCCCCGGCCTCGCACCCCTGGGCTCACTGGTTCCTCTTTGATAAGCATCATACACTTATCCCTGTGTGGGGACAGAAACACAGCATTCTTATTGGTTTATATCAGCCCTGCTGAATAAGGCTAGATACTGGATTGTTTTACTTTGGAAATCACTACAGGATAAAAGGTGACTTTGACCTTTGATCCTCACCTTGTCTCCTCTGTTTGCATTTGAATGGCCATGTTGGTGGGTTGTGACATTTCTGTAACGTCTGATATGATTGGTCCTCCTGTCATTGCACTATTGGAGCAAGAGGCAGTTTCTGTAGATGGCTGTAGAGAAGGAGCAGTAAGAGAGTTTGATTAAAGGTTTGTGAAGCTCACAGCCTCACAGTCACTGTGCAGTTCAAAATATAAAGGGCTTTATTTTATGATAATCATAATGACCCAATGCTAAATGGAAACCATAAATGCAGTACAACTAGCAAAAAGGTACAGAATGGGTTCTCACCGACTGGATATAGAAGGGCTCATGCAGGGACTCCATTTGGTGGCTATGGCTGAACTTAGAGGCTGGAGGTGTGGTGGAGCCAACATCCAACATGAGGGGACTGGGTGGGCCATGCATCACCATGAGGGGGAATATTGAGAAAACAATGCGAGTCAATGGAAATACTCTTGTGCAATGACATGCCATGGAACTGACAGAGCCATAGAGAGCAGTGTCTGCTCGTCTTTACTGGATGAGAGCCAAGGATAAGGGGAAGTAACTGCAAGGGTGATTAAGAAAGCAGTGGTAGTTGAGAAACTAGCTTGGCTTGAGTAGAACACGTAGACCTTAAAACACTGAATAACCCACTTGCTTTTCAAACACTGAGAAAAGTTAATAATGTATGTTAGTAATTACACTATGTAATTGACTTTTGTGATATATTCTTTCATTTATCTTATACCAGCCACTACTGTTTCTATTTTGCCAAGGCTGTGTACACAATCTCTATCAGTTTAATTTACTGCAACCAATACTTAGCACAAACAGCAGGGAACAATGACAACATGAATTGTATTGTAGAACACAGCTATGCCACAGTGATGAATGTGAACAATGTCCAGTTAATGTAGTCAGTTGTGATTGTAAATATTTAGGTGTTATGGACATTACAGTTGTAATTCAGTCGTACAACTGAATGCATTCAACTGAAATGTGTCTTCCACATTTAACCAAATGCCTCTGAATCAGAGAAGAGCTGCCATAATCGAATTCCACGTCTTCTAATGGGTTAACTGCCTTGCTCAGGGGCAGAATGACAGATTTTTACCTTGTCAGCTCTGGGATTTGATCCAGCAACCTTTTGGTTACTGGCCCAATGCTCTAACCACTAGGCTACCTGCGAACATATGAGCGTTGTATGTGACTGTGCCTTGTCCTTCGACCGATTTGTTCACACGGGTCACACAAGCTGACAGTGCATTTCTCTTAGAGGATAGAGGGTCATGCGCCCTGGTTAAGTGGGGTGGTGTGGGTGTGAGAGGATGGGAGGGGGAGTGAGTGATTGTGTGTGTGTGTGTGTGTGTGTGTGAGGGGCTTAGAGCTCAGTAGGTCTGATTCAGCATTCAGCTCCATTCATCTCAACTGTGATTGTGCAGCGCGTCAGCTGACCACATCCAGCTGAGTTGGCCGTTCCCACTGCAGTGTTTGTGTTACTATTGTCGATTTGTTAGTATAGTGTGTTAATGAGTGTATGTACATACAGGTGTGTTTGTGTGTGTGTTTTTGAGTGCATGTATTGTTAATCTTAGCCTTTGTGTGTGTACGTGTGTACACTACAAAGAGAAGCAGTATACTCACAGCTTTCTCTTCATTCCTACAGTGCTGGGTGCGTTTGATTGCATCTGGCTGAATAGGAACTGAATCAGCTATAAAGGAGCAAAAAACAGAATGATGCAGCACAAAGTCTCTCTAGACAGACGGATTTCCTCTTACAATGTACCGCTGTCTGGGTTTCTGAGACTAGCACCAAAGTAACACACTGACTCCTCCCCTGTCGCTCACACACACACACACACACACAATTGTCATGTTTGTTCAGAGGTTCTCACCTTGTTCATGACTTTCTGCTGCTGGGTGTGGTTCTGTCTCAGTGAGACCACCTCTCTCCACAGCACCTCATTCTGCCTGGAGGAGTAAGACAGACCACTGTGACATTCACCACTTCATTATCAACCCCCTCACTCACCACCCCGCATGTGTGTGATCTATGTGTGATTAAATGGTGTGACTAGGCAATGCTCTGATTTCAGCCTGTTCACCCTGATGTGTCATATCTGAGCGCTCAGCCAAATGTCATCCACCTATTCCAGATCAGACAGAGACATGTGACAAGATCACCTGTACTGCTACCTGATGCATGCACCTGACCAGCACACCGGACACTACTATAGGGTGCAACGGTCAGGTGAGCGGCTGAATGTTCTCTTCAACCAATGTAGACAATAGACCAAACCATTGGAACATACAATGCGGCCAGGGACAATGCATGGACTACTGAGGATGGACTATGAGTTGCTTTGACTCTGTTGCATATGGCTTAGTATGATTAGTAATATGTTTTGTCCCAGTTCAGTGCCTCAAACTAAATTTCATTAAACCAGCTACAGTACTGTATTGATTTAGCATGTGTCATACATTGTGGATATAGTTATGATTGATGCGTTGTATCAGCACACTGTTCTTCCTACTTACTGTTTCATGTCTTGCATCTGACACTCCATGTTCTCTTGTTGACTGCGCAGCACCTGCACCTCATACAGCAGCTTACTCAAGTCCTCCTGTCGTACTTTAGTCTCTTCACTCTTCACGATGGAGACCTAAACACACACACAGAGGTCTTACGATGTGTGTGTGTGTGTGTGTGTGTGTTTTATTTCCTAGGTTTCTGTCTCACCTTCCTCTTGATGTGCTCCAGCAGGTGTTCGTGGCCTTGCAGGAAGTAGAGGTGCTGGAACTCTGTGTCGTCTCGCTCTGGCTTCACCAGGCCACTCTGCTCTATGTTCACCACCTTCCTGAAGCCATCTGCACACCAGTCCACAGTTAGCGGCACACAACACACACACGTCCAGAGGCACAAACACTCAAATGAATGCCTATCCTACAGTACCTACACAATACACAAGTAATTCCTACACTATTCACTTCTAAATACTGCTAAATATCCGAGAGGGTCTTTATTCTTTAGTGATGAGGAGAAGTACTCACACATGTTGAGCTGACGGACAAAGCTGGCCATGTTGTTATGTTTGAAGTATTTTGGCAGCACCTCCTTGGCAAACCTTCCCTGGTCAAAAACATGGAAGCTGGTTCCAGTCTGAGGGACAGAACCAAAATAGGAGTTTGTGTTTAAGTTCTATGGACCACTGATTGGCCATTGACTACCTCAATTCAACATTCAGAACCAGTTTCCCAGACACAGATCGATGCTTTTTAGTCCAGGACGTTAGTGTCAAAACCATATAAGGCTCAGTCCTATAAATCATGTCAAGGTTGATCAAATAGGAAGTCTTATTTGCTTTACAACAAGAAGTCCATATTAAAATCTTTTCTTTGCATTTCCTAGTTCTTTTTGAAAAGACTATCTGGAGTCGAGCAGACAGGGGAATCTTAGCCACCTCCCTTTTCAATTTCTTAGAATTTAAGCATGCTGAAATGAATGTTGAGGGAAAAACATTTATCAGTAAGCTGTACACAACCTATTTCACAGTAAATCAATGACAAGATTATGCACTTTTGTCACTTAGTCCAGTAGCACAGAGGTAATCAACCTGGGGTCAGCGAAAATATTTTTAGAAAATTCCCCCCCAATGTCTTTATGAATATTGCTAGCAACAACAGAATGAATATATTTTCAGTAGAAAAGAGCAGCATGTCTTCATTCTAATGATGACAACTTTATTTCTTGACTTGGATATAAAACAAAATGCCAACCTATGGCCAATCTTTGTTTAACAAGCGAAACAGCTGCTATAAGTGAAAATGTGTTACCTTTCTAGCTCAGTGTTGGGGAGTAGCCTAGTGAACTACATTTAGTTCAACTACTTGGTGGTAGTTGAACTAAATTCAAATCTTGGTAGTGTTTTAGACATAACTTTTTTGCCATGTAGGGGTGAAGAGATCCTGCGTTCACGTGCTCAACTTTGTTTCATTCTGTGCTTTTCGGTCACTGTGCAAGAAAAAGGTTGAAGAGCCCTGCAGTGTCACATTATTTTAGTGTTAAAATAGGTTGGCCAAATTATTTCAATTTTTTTTGTTGTAATTGTTAATATATCTGTCCCAATACGAGTCCAGCACACAAAACCAGCTAATGATCATGATGAAATCATTCTTAATTTTCTCAAAGATATAGCTACTCACTGACATTTTGAGGACTCTGTAAACGAGATTGTGGAGTCTTCGGCATAACAGTATCAGGTATAAAAATAAAGATGTCGAGGGGTGCTTAGTGTATGGTCTCACCACTCCTTCATAGACACAATGCTGACATACCAGTCATTATTTTTATTACATTTTCCATACTTTTATAAAGGGAACAAGACAAAGGCATTTTCTAATTTCACTGATGAATTGCAAGGCAGGCAAGTACATGTAGAGTTAACCAAAGGTTTAAACAGATATCTTGTTTTGTTAACCCGGGTATAAATGGTCACCAATTGATTTGATGTTCAAACATAGAACTATCCTTGAGTAATAGACAAGTAGAATCTTCACTAAAATAGACTTCTCGATCTTGTCATTTCTATCAAACACATGATATATATTCCACTGTATGAAAGACCGCTGACTCTCTTTAACCAACCAGAAGTGTAAGTCCTTCAGGTACTCACAGCACTCCAGCAGATGAGATGGTTGGTGTCCGGGTCCTCGACCAGGGTCCACAGTTTGGTTAGGAAGGCAGGCACATTACTGGCATAACCCCCATCTACACCAATAGAGCCAGGAGATTCCTGCATGGCTGTGCTTCAGTTGGATGAACAAACTGTTATTAAGAATGTGTATGAGAGAGTGTGTACGTGCACAGGTCCTACTCCATTTCTGAGCTGCTTTGCTGCTGACTCTCTCTGGACTACTCATTCGGCCATATCAGGGCCTGTCACCCCTACAGGCCAGCGTCAGCACAAACCTGCCCCTGCAGCGTCACCATAGCCCTCCAACACAAAAGACCCCACTGGAGAACAATACAGGCCATCACAAAGCCTCAAATAATACCACACTGTCATGCCAAACAATAGGAGCACCAGCACAGGAGCGCTGGTGAGTACGTGTGTGTGTCCAGATATAAACACTCCCATAAGAACAACTTTTCAGGACCAGTTCCAAGAGGAGAGTCGTTGTCTCAAAGACCGCACATTCATCACAATTCATAAAGGCCATGATTACACCAACCTACACTCACAGACTCATCTACACTCAGACTTATCATAGCTCAAGGACAAACACAAATATCATATAACCCTTAGAAAGAGTACATTGTACAGTATGTGGTTTGTAAGATTGTTGTATCAACAACCACTGGTTTTGTGTCACAATTTTTCGAGAAATTTGTTTGCAAGGTTGTTTGTGTCATTGAAAAATCTGATCAAATAAATTTCAAATCCTGGTCAGAAATAAATTAGTTCCTATTTGTGACCATGCCATTTGAATTCTTGTTTGCATCCCTGGAGAATGCGAATTGTATGTATCTTGATCTGTGGTTAGTCACATGACAAATACACTGAACAAAAATATAAATCCAACATGTGAAGTGTTGGTCCCATGCTTCAAGAACTGAAATAAAAGATCCCAGAAAGCTTATTTCTCTCAAATGTTGTGCACAAATTTGTTAACATCCCTATTGGTGATAATTTCATCCACCTGATAGATGTGTCATATCAAGAAGCTGATTAAACAGCATAATCATTACACAGGTGCACCTTGTGCTGGTGACAATAGTCCACTCTAAAATGGGAAGTTGTGTCCCACAACACAATGCCACAGATGTCTCATGTTTTGAGGGAGCGTGCAATTGGCAGGAATGTCCACCGGAGCTTTTGCCAGAGAATTTTATGTTCCTTGTTCTACCATTAGCCGCCTCCAACTTCATTTTAGAGAAATTGGCAGTACATCCAACCAGCATCACAACCGCAGACCACATGTAACCAGACCAGCCCAGGACTTCCACATTTGGCTTCTTCACCTGCCAGATCGTCGGAGACCAGCCACCTGGACAGCTGATGAAACCGTGGATTTGCACAACCAAATAATTTCTGTACAAACTGTCTCAGGAAAGCTCATCTGCACACTCGTCATCCTCACCAGGGTCTTGACCTGACTGCAGTTCGGCATCATAACCAACTTCAGTGGGCAAATGCTCACCTTCAATGAATCACGGTATGGCATCGTGTGGTCGAGTGGTTTGCTGATGTCAACGTTGTGAACAGAGCCCCATGGTGGCAATGGGTTTATGCTATGGGCAGGCATAAGCTACAGACAATGAACACAATTGCATTTTATCGATGACAATTTCAAAGCACAGAGATACCATGACGAGATCCTTATCCTGATCCCGCAATAACCATGTTTCAGCATGATAATGCACAATCCCATGTCGCAAGGATCTATACAGAATTCCTGGAAGTTGATAATGTCCAAGTTCTTCGATGGCCTGCATACTCACCAGACATGTAATCTATTGAGCATGTTTGGGATGCTCTGGATTGACATGTACGACAGCGCGTTCCAGTTCCGATTACCTTATATGAACTGGAACTATCACGTCTACTCCCACTCCTCCCCTCCAGCATTCGACTTTGCCGGTACACTAACCACCGGTCCTGGGATTCATCATTACGCACACCTGGCATCAATCATTACACACACCTGCACGTCATCATGATACTCACCTGGACTCCATCACCTTCCTGATTACCTCCCCTATATCTGTCACTTCCTTTGGTTTTTTCCTCAGTCACTATTGTTCCTTCGTTTATGCATAGATGCTACTGTTATGGTGTCTCGTTTGTTGTATTATTAAATGTTTCACCTGCTTCTCGACTCTCAGTGTCTTTGTTACAGTAACTCAGTAAAATCTTTGAAATTGTTTAATTGATATTTTTGTTCATTGTAGTTAAGTTTCTTAGGTAAACCATTTTTTAAACATAAAAACAAATTATGAAATACAAATTAAATCAAGCCTATAATTGGGAAAACATGTGACATGATTAAACAAAACTGAAGGCAATTACAAAAAGAAACACCAAAGTGCAAAACATCAAATCAAATTATTTTGGTCCATACACATATACATGAATGCAAAACAGTAACATGAAAATGTTTGACCTATATTTAAGGCTGGCATATAGGCTACCTTTCAAACTAGCAGCAACCTTTGTACAACACTTGCCCACAATGAGCCCTTCAATAATCACTCACCCAGCACTCTTTTTCCATCTCAAATAAGGGCAGTGGTTAAAGTACTTAAGTAAAAATACTTTCAAGTACTACTAAGTAGTTTGCTTTGGTATCTGTACCATACTATTTATATTTTGGACAACTTTTACTTACTAGATTCCTAAAGAAAATAATGTACTTTCTACTCCTTACATTTTCCCTGACACCCAAAAGTACATTTTGAATGCTTAGCAGAACAGGTGTGCCCCTGACTATTCGTTAAAAAAAATTTAAACGATACCATTGTGCTGTCTGGTTTGCCTAATATAATGAATTTGAGATGATTTATACTTTTACTTTTGATACTTAAACATATTTTTGAAATTACATTTACTTTTCATACTTAAGTATATTTCAAACCCAATACTTTTAGACTTTTACTCAAGTAGTATTTTACTGGGTGACTTTCACTTTCACTTGAGTCATTTTCTATTAAGGTATCTTTCCTTTAACTCAAGTATGACAATTGGGTACTTTTCCCACCACTACATAACGGAAATGTAACTTTGTTCTGGCCTACAATGTTAAAATAATGGACTTCTGGCGCCATCTGGTGCCAGAAAATCATATACTACGGATGGCCAGTTTATAGTCACTGCACAGAGAACACTGTAATAACAAGGTGTCTCATATCCTCTTTCATTTGAATATGAGCTTCACGATGTCTTCCAGGTGGACCAACAGGATGTCTCCAACAGCTAGCCAGGTTCAGAGGCTTCATGCAGCCAGGCCAAAAATGCCCTCTCTGCCCTGGAAGCATAAAACATCAGCAGCGCTGGTCCATTAGAGAAACATACAGCACTGCTAGCTAATTTAAGCAACCTGTCAAAGATACAGTAAGTTTAATATCTCAAACAAGCATTTATCTTAAGATTTCTGAAAATCTGAGAATAGTTGAGATAGCCCTTCTCATCCTGATACTTTCTTTCTCCAAGATAAGACATTTAGGCTGAGAGAGACTACAAAGCTGCAACAAATTGTAATTCTGTCTAAATGTGAAGCAGGAAATCACTTGCATTTGCATTTAGATGCATTTTACCCCGCATGTGCCTGGGAGAGATATGGCTGTAATACCTGTACCCGGATCCACCAGTGTCCACTGTGCATTGTTTGGGAGATAATGCTCCCTTACCTGCTTCAACAAAGGCCCATGCTGGGAAGTTAGTGCCCCCGAATCGCCAAATTGATAGTGGACTGTGTTTAGGGCCTGGGCAAAGTGTTCATCAGCTTTGGGGCAAGAGCTTATGATGTTCCTTTATTTGCACCGCCAATCTACCTTCACCAAATGGACATACCATGTTGGTCAGTATTTATTATGCACCCAGTGCTCGTTTGGATTATGCCATTCTGCCTTGCTGTCACATATCCATTAGTTTGGGTAGTGTGTGTGTTTAATGAGGGTGGTTAGAAGTTCTGAACTATAATGATTTCAGTTGAAGGGAAAATGACCACGGCTAAGTCCTGACAATGTTTGAGATTACTGCCTGTTTGAGGAATGTGTTTCAAGCATAATTTAAATTTTAGAGACCAGAATAAGGCGAGGGGTGTGTGGCGAAGATGCGCTATAGGCACATCTCTCTCCACTATTGGTTGTTGACATTTTGATAATTCATTAAATATAATAGCCTATACATTCATACTATTCTCCAAGTGGAAATGTTGTTTGGAGAGCTCACAAGCTGCGCAACACTTCTGATAAATAACTTTTGGTTAATTTAATTGTATTTACCAGTTTACTGTCAATTTCTTAGTTGTCTTTGTTTGGAGAGCATGTGTCCGGTTTTTCCGTCATGTTTAATGTTGTGTGAAGGCTGTACTTTAGCATGCATAGATATACCTGCCCTGTGCATCAAAAATATGTGTGGCCAAATGTATATAAGTGCCCATTTGGGGATGTTGTATTTAGTGAAGTTTTGGGTAACACAAGGGAAGGCTGAGCCTGGTAGACCCCACCTGCGATTTATTGGTTAAGACAGGTTTTGCCTGATGAGAGGATTTTTTCTTTTAAATGCTGACATTTTTAAGTCAAAAATGTGTATATATATATTCAGTGGAGGCTGCTGAGGGGAGAATGGCTCATAGTAAAGGCTGAAACGGAGCAAATGGAATGGCATTAAACACATGGCAACCATGTGTTTGATGTATTTGATACCATTCCACCTATTCTGCTCCAGCCACTACCATGAGCCCATCCTCCCCAAATAAGGTGTCAACAACCTCCTGTGCAGTGGTGATTTTAGAATGTAAATCTTGGTGGGGTAAACTCCCCCCAAAAATGTGGGATGCCAGCAAAGCCACTACACAACACTAAACAATACATGAATTTGACTATAACAGTGACAAACGGTGCCCACAAACTGTAAGGGCCTACATAAATCAAATCAAAGTTTATTTGTCACGTGCTGCGAATACAACAGGTGTAGACCTTACAGTGAAATGCTTACTTACAGTCTCTAACCAACAGTGCAAAAAGGTATAAGGTGAACAATAGGTAAGTAAAGAAATAAAAACAACAGTAAAAAGACAGTGAAAACGAAAACAGCTCATTCAGCCTCATTTACTGCCTTTTAAGAAAACATAGCTGATATGGCTGACTTGCTAAAACAAATGTGGTTTCTACTGACAATTGAGATGTACAAACTATGGCATAAGGGGACAACGAGTGGATAAGAGCCAATCTGTAATTTCGATTAAGACATGAGCGAGCTAGGACGGATGTAGACAATATAACTATTTGTTCAGCTCTTTTGAAATGTACAGCAACAAAATTCAGAACATGGATCGTTCTTACAGTATTCTCCCTACACAGCAAGTCAGAACTGTAGGATAAATAAAAGGGGCATATAAGCAGACAATGAAAGCTCTTACAATATTCAATGATGACGTTTCTCTAAAACAGGCTATAGGCTACATGTGCACCACCAAGTCAGAACAGTAGGCAAAATTATGAGGGGAAAAGGGACCACATTATTAGGGTGAGGGCGACACATGGGCTACTAACAGCTTACTACACAACATACACTTAGTATTACTTTCTTAGCTACAGTATACATATCTCCCTGGAATATTACATAATTTATGCAGCAGAATACAATACATTTATGGACTCACCTTGTTGTCACAAATATTGTCATCAAACTTTTATCATCAAAGTCTGGCATTCTCTGGATTTATGGTGCTTTCAAGACAATTGGGAACTCCAAAAAAGGTTGAATCATGATGACGTCAGTGATCTTCAGGTCGTAGCCTTAGAAAGAGGCCCAAATTCCCGACTTACAATTCCGAGTTGGATGACCTTTCAAAACCTATTTTCCCAGTCGGAGCTCGTTTTTTCCTGAGTTCCCAGTTGTCTTGAACTCAACTGATGTCAGAGTCCCCTTATGCCATAGTTTGTATATCTCAATCTTAAACAAACCACATTTGTTTAAGCAAGTCAGCCATATTAGCTATGTTTTTTTTAAGGCAGTAAATGAGGCTGAATTAACTGTTTCGCTGCCAGACAAGGCTCCGCTGATAACCAGGTGTAGCAGTGGTAATGTTTTGGGACTGCTGTTGGGACAGCTTTATGTAGGCCCTAAAAGTTTGTGGGCACCATTTGTCACAGTTATAGTGCAGTTAATGTATTGTTTAGTGTTGTGTTGTGTAGTGTAGTGGCTTTGCTGGCATGCATCCCCCCAAAATCGAACAAGATTGACATGCTAAAATCGCCACTGGTCTCAAGTCAGAATTAGACGTTCATTCATGTTTCTCAAAAAATCGAATCTCTAAGTCGTTCCAAAGTAATATTTCAAAGTGTTTAAGGTTAAGTTTAGGCATTTACTCAGAATTCTCAAGGTTATGCATTCACTCTGAATAGTTAAGGTAAGGGTTAAGGTTTGGGATAGGCTGAAAACAAAAATATTAAAAACGACTTTCTATCGCTGGATTTGAACACGGAACCAGAGGTTACGCCCATCCGCCATCCCTGTCCACAATGCCCTAGCAAAACCGAAACCTACTTGAAGGTAATAGCTCTCACTGATGCCCCTAGTGGCCAGTTTCCACGCCATCTCCTGACGTCCTCAGATATGGATGAATGTCGAATATTGACTTGTATCACGGGTCACCTGCCTGGTAAAATTACTGACGAAAAAAATACTTAGCTAACCAGCTAAGTTAGCAAACGTTAGGTAAGTAGTTAATTAGCTAGCTAACTAACTGCTGGAGTGTTTTACTAGCTAGCTTGCTAGCTAACATGATCTAAAATTGTCAATGACTGAGATAATATGTAATTATGATAGCTATGTCTATTTAACCTGAATGGATAATTAGTAATGTTAGCTAGCTTTTTACTCACCGGTTTTGGTCAGCCACAGTACCTTGCCCATTTGTCTGTTGAAAAGTAATACCCATTTGTCCGTTGGACAGTAACTCCTCTCAGCGCTGGCTCCACTGTCTGGTAGACTTGCTGCAACAGTCCTCATTCACGAGCTTGCCGGATCAATTTGATCTTCTGGATTTGGTGGGAGAATTAACCCACCCACTGGGTCATATCTCAATAACTCAGCATTAAAAACCCAACCTTGCACTTTTTAAAGAAAATAACCCAACTAAATGACCCAATGCCTGCAACCCAGCAGATTGGTCACCCAAACAACCCAGCATTTTTTGGGGAGTGTACAGCACAGCTTCAAAAAGCACTCAATGAGTCTCTGCATTTGAACTTTATGTTTATTGTGCTATAGCATGATAAACCGAATTCAATATAATTCCAGTGTAAGAAAAAAAATGTTCAACTGCCCCCTTCATCACTTTATCCCAGCTCCGGGTCTGGAAATACCTATGCAGAGTAAAAAATGCATTGCCTTGATGTTTATTCTCTTGGCCTAGTCATGTATATCATGGGCATGCTAGAACTGAAGGGCTATAATAGATGTTGTACCTACAGTTTGTTGACAGAACAGTAGAATCCAGCAGAGAAGGTCCAGTATAAATCTAACTATAATGAATGAGGCCAATGCATTAACATGCGTTCCGATGTCTTATTTTTTCCCAGGTGGAGGATTTGTTTGGATTTCTCTTATCTCATTACTCCCTAAACACACACAGTAAGTACTTCTTTACACCAGGGGAAGGTTGAAGGTCACACCATGGTCAAGTCTAGTGGGGGCATTACAGGATGTTTGATAAGCTGACTTGCAAAGCCAAATCCTGTTTGCTCTGTACAGTTTGGATTTACACCTGTCATGTTTCTGTTATATTACACTGTTATATCAGACATATCTGTTCCACCTAATTGGATCCAATGATATGCATCTTTCTGTGATGTTCCCTAAATCTATGGCAGGCAGTCTCACTTACCATGGGTTATGCAATCCTGGACTTGTCAGCCGCCAGGAAAGATTAAAATAAGATGAAGCACTTAAAACACTCATCTGTGGTCACCAGTGCAGCCTCAGGGTCATGATCTAGTAATTAATCAAGTTAAAAGCCTCATGTAAGCTGCTAACATGGTGTCCCCCAGCAACACTACCCAGTGAAGTGCATCACCATTTACACAGCATTATGCCCATGCTATAATCAAGGGAGACACTCAAGTTTTTTAATCCAATATCTCTTGACACATTCATGAAAATAGTAATGGCCTCTAAAACTTCAAGCTGCATACTGGACCCTATTCCAACTAAACTATTGAAAGAGCTGCTTCCTGTTCTTGGCCCTCCTATGTAGAACATAATAAATGGCTTCCTATCCACCGGATGTGTACCAAACTCACTAAAAGTGGAAGTTATAAAGCCTCTCTTGAAAAAGCCGAACCTTGACCCAGAAAAAAAAAAAAAACTATTGGCCTACAGTATATCGAATCTCCCATTCCTCTAAAAATCTAAAAAAAAAAATGAAAAAGCTGTTGCACTGCAACTCACTGCCTTCCTGAAGATAAACAATGTATACGAAATGCTTCAATCTGGTTCTAGACCCCATCTTAGCACTGAGACTGCACTCATGAAGGTGGTAAATTATATTTTAATGGTGTCAGACCAAGGTTCTGCATCTGTTCTCGTGTTCCTAGACCTTAGTGCTGCTTTTGACACCATCAATCACCACATTCTTTTGGAGAAATTGGAAAGCCAAATTGGTCTACATGGACAAGTTCTGGCCTGGTTTAGATCTTATCTGTCGGGAAAGATATCAGTTTGTCTCTGTGGATGGTTTGTCCTCTGACAAATCAACTGTAAATTTCAGTGTTCCTCAAGGTTCCGTTTTAGGACCACTATTGTTTTTACTATATATTTGACATCTTGGTGATGTAATTCGGAAACATAATGTTAACTTTCACTGCTATGCAGATGATACGCAGCTGTACATTTCAATGAAACCTGGTGAAGCCCCAAAATTGCCCTCCCTGGAAGCCTGTGTTTCAGACATAAGGAAGTGGATGGCGGCAAATTATTTACTTTTAAACTCGGGAAAAACAGAGATGCTAGTTCTAGGTCCCAAGAAACAAAGAGATCTTCAATTCAAATCAAAATCAAATCAAACTTTATTTGCCAAATGTGGGGAATACAACAAGTGTAGACTTTACCGTGAAATGCTTACTTACAGCCCTTAACCAACAGTGCAGTTCGAGAAGAAGAAAATATTTACCAAGTAGGCTAAAATAAAAAGTGATAATAAAAAGTAAGACAATAAGAGTAACAATAACGAGGCTATATACAGTGGGAACCGGTACCGAGTCAGTATGCGGGGGTACGGGCTAGTTGAGGTAATCTGTACATGTAGGTGAGGGCAAAGTGACTATTCATAGGTAACAAACAAACAGCGAGTAGCAGCAGTGTACAAAAGGGAGGGGGGGGTCAATGTAATCTGTCATCTTAATCTTGATGGTTGTACAGTCGTCTCAAATAAAACTGTGAAGGACCTCGGCATTACTCTGGACCCTGATCTCTCTTTTGACGAACATATTAAGACTATTTCAAGGACAGCTTTTTTCCATCTTCTAACATTGCAAAAATCTTAAACTTTCTGTCCAAAAATTTGGCAGAAAAATTAATCCATGCTTTTGTCACTTCTAGATTAGACTACTGCAATAATCTACTTTTCTGATACCCGGATAAAGCACTAAATAAACTTCAGTTAGTGCTAAACACGGCTGCTAGAATCTTGACTAGAACCAAAAAATGTGATCGTATTACTCCAGTACTAGCCTCTCTACAGCCCTAGCCTGTTAAGTCTAGGGCTGATTTCAAGGCTTTACTGCTAACCCACAAAGCATTACGTGGGCTTGCTCGTCCCTATCTCTCCCATTTGGTCCTGCCGTACATACCTACACGTACACTACGATCACAAGACGCAGGCCGCCTTATTGTCCCTAGAATTTATAAGCAAACAGCTGGACGCAGGGCTTTCTCCTATAGAGCTCAATTTTTTTGGATTGGTCTGCCTATCCATGTGATAGACGCAGACTCTGTCTCGATCTTTAAGTTGATTGAGTGTAGTCTGGCCCAGGGGTGTGAAGGTGAACAGAAGGCACTGGAGCAACGAACCACCCTTGCTGTCTCTGCCTGGCCAGTTCCCCTCTCTCCACCGGGATTCTCTGCTTCTAACCCTATTATGGGGTCTGAGCCACTGGCTTACTGGTGCTCTTATATCCCGTCCCTAGGAGGGGTGCGTTACTTGAGGGGGTTGAGTCACTGACGTGATCTTCCTGTCCAGGTCTGGTGCTCCCCTCGGGTTCGTGCCGAGGGGAGATCTTCGTGGGCTATACTCGGCCTTGTCTCAGGGTAGTAAGTTGGTGGTTGAAGATATCCTTCCACTGGCGTGGGGGCTGTGCTTTGGCGTTATATCCTGCCTGGTTGGCCCTGTCCGGGGGTATCGTCGGACGGGACCACAGTGTCTCCCGACCCCTCCTGTGTCAGCCTCCAGTATTTATACAGCAATAGTTTATGTGTTGGGAGGCTAGGGTCAGTCTGTTATATCTGGAGTATTTCTCCTGTCTTGTCTGGTGTCCTGTGTGAATTTAAGTATGTTCCCTCTAATTTTCTCTCTCTTTCTCTCTCTCTCTCTCTTTCTTCCTTTCTCTCTTCTCTCGGATGACCTGAGCCCTAGGACCATGCCTCAGGACTACCTGGCCTGATGACTCCTTGCTGTCCCTAGTCCACCTAATCGTGCTGCTGCTCCAGTTTCAACTTTTCTGCCTGCGGCTATTGAACCCTGACCCGTTCACTGGACGTGCTACCTTATCCCGGACCTGCTGTTTTCGACTCTCTCTCTCTATCGCACCTGCTGTCTCTAACTCTGAATGATCGGCTATGAAAAGCCAACTGACATTTACTCCTGAGGTGCTGACCTGTTGCACCCTCTACAACCACTGTGATTATTATTATTTGACCATGCTGGTCATCTATGAATGTTTGAACATCTTGGCCATGTACTGTTATAATCTCCACACGGCACAGGCAGAAGAGGACTGGCCACCCCTCAGAGCCTGGTACCTCTCTAGGTTTCTTCTTAGGTTCATGCCTTTCTAGGGAGTTTTTCCTAGCCACCATGCTTCTACATCTGCATTGCTTGCTGTTTGGGGATTTAGGCTGGGTTTCTGTATAGCACTTTGTGACATCGGCTGATGTAAAAAGGGCTTTATAAATACATTTTGATTGATTGTTTGTTTGATTGATTGATTGATTGATTAAAAATTTGCCTCCAAGCTTTCATGGTCAGATTTTTCCCAATAGACTACTTTGAAGCAAGGTAAAGACATGCCTCATAATATGAAATAAAACATTCAGATTTCAAAAAATTAAGTATGTTTTCAAAATGCATACTGCCTCCAGCTCACATTATAAAGTGGTGGGTGAAGTGCTGATAGCCTTTTGACTGCACTTAAATGGTGAATGGGAGAAGCGCTTCAATTACCAGTTGAGAAATAAAAATTGTAGCAAATTTTAATTGTGCCCCAAAACTGTTTTTAACATGATTTAGAATTGTTGTGGGCTTATAAAAGCCCATGTTTTACTCCAGCAGCAACCAGCTGAGGAGCTGCAGGAGAAATCCCACTCAAAATAGGCTCTGTATGCTGTGCGCGTGTGAAAGTTGTGTTGGATAAATAAGATACACTATATATACAGAAATATGTGGACAGCCCTTCAAATGAGTGGATTTTGCTATTTCAGCCACACCTGTTGCTGATAGGTGTATCAAATCGAGCACAAAGCCATGCAATCTCCATAGACAAACATTGGCAGTAGAATGACCTCAGTGACTTTCAACATGGCACCGTCATAGGAAGCCACCTTTCCAACAAATCAGTTCGTCAAATTTCTGCCCTGCTAGAGCGCCCCCAGTCAACTGTAAGTGCTGTTATTGTGAAATGGAAACATCTAGGAGCAACAACGGCTCAGCCGCAAAGTGGTAGGCCTGCTGAGTGTGGGACCGCTTAGTGCTGAAGCGCGTAGCTCGTATAAATTGTCTGTCTTCGGTTGCAACACTCACTACAGAGTTCCAAACTGCCTCTGTAAGCAACGTCAGCACAAGAAATGGGTTTCCATGACCAATCAACCGCACACAAGCCTAAGATCACCATGTGCAATGCCAAGCGTCGGCTGGAGTGGTGTAAAGCTCGTCCCCATTGAACTCTGGAGCAGTGTAAATGTGTTTTCTGGAATGATGAATCACGCTTCACCATCTGGCAGTCCGACAGACGAATCTGGGTTTGGCGGATGCCAGGAGAACACTACCTGCCCAAATTCATAGTGCCAACTGTAATGTTTGGTGGAGGATAAATAATGGTCTAGGGCTGTTTTTCATGTTTCGGGCTAGGCCCCTTAGTTCCAGTGAAGGCAAATCTTAACGCTACAGCATACAATGACATTCCAATTTTGTGGCAACAGTTTGGAGAAGGCCCTTTCCCTTTTCAGGATGACAATGCCCCCGTGAACAAATCGAGGTCCATACAGAAGTGGTTTGTCGAGATCGGTATGGAAGAACTTGACTGGCCTGCACAAGGCCCTGACCTCAACCCCATTGAACACCATTTGTTCTGAATTGGAACGTATACTGCAAGCCCGGTCCATCTAGTAGAAAGCCTTCCCTGGCCTCCCGGGTGGCGCAGTGGTTAAGGGCGCTGTGCCACCAGAGACTCTGGGTTTGCGCCCAGGCTCTGTCGCAACCGGCCGTGACTGGGAGGTCCGTGGGGCGACGCACAATTGGCCAAGCGTCATCGGGGTTAGGGAGGGTTTGGCCGGTAGGGATATCCTTGTCTCATTACGCACCAGCGACTCCTGTGGCGGGCCGGGCACAGTGCGCGCTAACAAAGGTCGCCAGGTGCACGGTGTTTCCTCTGACACATTGGTGTGACTGGCTTCCGGGTTGGATGTGCGCTGTGTTAAGAAGCAGTGCGGCTTGTTTGGGTTGTGTATCGGAGGACGCAAGACTTTCGACCTTTGTCTCTCCTGAGCCCGTACGGGAGTTGTAGCGATGAGACAAGATAGTAGCTACTAACAATTGGACACCATGAAAAAGGGGGTAAAAAAAAGTAAAAAGAAAAAAAAAAGAAAGCCTTCCCAGAAGAGTGGAGGATGTTGTAGCAGCAAATGGGGGATGAACTCCATGATTTTGGAATGAGATGTTCGATGAGCAGGTGTCCACATACTTTTGGTCCTGTATTGTGCATGATGACTAATGAACATACACACAGGCCAATTTTATTCCACTAAATTATGCAAATTACCCTATAAGCATGACAGTCAAATGTATTTACATCCACTGGTACAGTATTTCCATCAATTAATAAAAAGCATTATTTTGCAATGAGACTTTTTTCTCTAGGTCATTATGACCGGCAACAGTTTTATCGGTTTTTCATTTTTGTATTTGCCAAAAGCCTGCAATTGCCTCCTAACAGAAACCCTGGTGTCAGTATAAGTATGTTCGAGTGTGTGGGTAGCGACCAGTCTGTGTGCATATGTTACGGATACAGTTATCCTGTGTGTGTGTGTATCCTGTGTGTGTGTTTCTTTTCTCTCCTTCTCCCCTCACAGGTGAAAATCATCACTCCCCAATCAGTCAACAATCAATCATCAATCAGAAGACACACCTCCTCCTATTTCCTACCCTATCACAGTTCCTTCCCCATGGTTTAAAAACCCCATCATTTGTTTGTTCTAGAGCGCAATCTCTAGCTCAATCTCTCTGTAAATGCCATGTCTGTAGGTCTCTGTGTTTCACTCTTGCTTTGTGTCGTAACCTCTCTTTTGTTTAAGCACCTCCATAGCACTTTGTCATCACCTGTGAGTATTGTTTTTGGTTATGGTGTTTGTTTGTTTGCTGGTGGGAAAAGGGGGAAACCAAGACAAGTCGCCCATGGGCATACACTACCCGTAGGTGAACTTTGTTAAATACACTAGTTAGAACTGGGCGGACCACCCACTGTATTTTTGGTTTGTTAGTTAGCTGTTGTTAAAGTAGGCTAGTCTAGCTTAGGGGTGTTTTGGATGCTTATTGTTTCTTTCCTTGGGTCCAGCTCAGCCCCTTTTCCTGCTCCCCCCATTACCGTGTGTTTATAAATAAACCTAGAGTTTGACGGTAGATTTCTGTTGTCGTGGTTATTTCGTGCACACTTTTACTTTGTCACAATAATAATTTGCATGAGTTATGTTACGGGTCTCATTACCATTCCCCCCCCCCTAGACTGTCGGGCCAAAAGGGATTCGTAACATAAGTGGAGCCTTGTCCGGGATCTGTCATAACTGACACCCATGCCGCTCATGTAGATTGTTGTAGTGGTATAGTTGAGCGTCATAGCTGAAGTAGCATTAGTGTTTGCTATTTTCTTTGGCACTTGTGAAGTAGTGTAAAATGACTACTTTTGATTTGAGATCCTTTTTGGATAACCCTTCGTGGGAGGTTTTTGACAAATGTCGTAGAGTTGATTTAATGACCTTGGCTGACCATTATTCAGTATCGATTCCGCAGAGTTTAGTTAAGGCGGAGGTTAAACAGCTAGTATTAAAAGTATTGTTGGAAGAGCAGGTGCTTGTGTTACCGCTGCCTGAGCCTACTACCCCTGTAGGGGATGTTGCTGCTCCTGTAAGCCCATTGTTGTCTGATAATGAGGGCGAGGCTAAAACACCATCCACATTGTCCCGTTTTGATCCACTCTCCCCACTGTCAAATGGTGATGCCAGGAGGGATGTCCGTTTAGCACAGTTCCAACTGGAGGTGGAAGAGAGCCCAAATTAGGCAAGAGACTCTCCAGTTGGAGATATGTAAAATAGAGGCAGAAAAAGAACGAGAACAACGGCATTTGGAGATGTGTAAAATTGAGGCAGACAGAGAACAAAGGCAGTTGGAGTTCAAAATGCACCAGATGGAACTGGAGGCAGAGACAGCGAGGCTAGCCTCCGGTCCTACTGTGCCTGTTCGTGAGCCGTCCTCACCTGCTGTGTCCTCAAACACATTTGACATTAGTAGGCAGATTGCCTTAGTACCTTTGTTCAGAGAGTCAGAGGTTGACTCCTATTTGCGTATAGCCGTAGCATTGAAATGGCCTGAAGAGGTATGGTGCCTATTACTTCAGTGTAAATTAACTGGTAAAGCCCAAGAGGTTTTGTCAGCGCTACCTCTGGAGGACAGTTTGAATTATGAAGTGGTCAAAGCTACTGTTCTTCGTGCCTATGAGCTTGTGCCTGAGGCATACCGACAGAGATTTAGGTCTCATAGAAAGTCTTCTAGTAAGACTTATGTGGAATTTGCTAGAGACAAGGGAAATCTGTTTGATAAATGGCATGCTGCTAGTAAGGTAACTGATTTCAACTCTCTCCGGGAGTTAATCTTGTTGGAAGAGTTTAAAAAAACGAACAGAAAGTATCCTCCCTGGCAGAAGCGTCTGTGTTGGCAGACGAGTTTGTGTTGACGCACAAGAGTGTGTTTTCGGCTCAAACTGAGAGTAGAGCCACTGAGTTTCCTACCTTTAGCCCTAGTCGGCCAGCAGTAGTATATCAAGCACGCCAGAAGAATGAGCGTCCCTGTTTCTATTGTCATAAAGTAGGACATATGATTAATGATTGCTTCCTGCTTAAACGCAAACCAGGGATGCCTCTTCGTGCCAAGCCACCAACAGGTGTTGCTCTAATTCGTACGGTTGTGAGGTCTGCAACAAAACAGGTGCCTCAGGGTAACTGTAGTTTGAAAGTCTCAGTCCCCGACCGCAGTTATGAACCATTCATTTTCGAGGGGTTTGTGTCCCTAAAGAATGACGAAGCGTCTCAACGACCGGTTAAAATCCTTAGAGATACTGGTGCGGCACAGTCGTTTATATTGTCTGATGTGTTGCCCTTATCTGACGATACATACTGTGGTTCCAGTGTGTTAGTGCAGGGTATTGAAATGGGTTTTGTCCCAGTGCCATTGCACTTTGTTTGTTTTTTTTCAATTTAAAGTTTTATTAAGTTCTTGTTTTTCAATCAACCAACAAAACACATTCCACATTCACAGATGTGACAGGCTTTAAAAAAAATAAAAAGTCAAAAAATAATAATAAAATTTGAAAAAATTAAAATACAATTAAAATGAATGATAAAGTCAAATAAAAGCATTTTTATTTTTCTTAATCTATATATTTTCCTTGGTACCTGTATATACATACATACGCACATATACATACATACATACATACGCACATATACATACACACACACATACGTACTCAAAAACTAAATTAAAATAAAAACACACACACAACAAAAAAAACATACCACTTGCAGCAGCACTATCAAGGTTCTTATCAGCTATTTCAAGCATTCGCTGAGACGATGGGCCAATAATTCGTTTTTAGGTTTTACAGTACCTTACACAAAATGTATCTGCGCATTTCCCTAGTCACCCCGTTCACTCTGTCCAGTTTGAAATATAGTTGAATAGTGGGGACCAGAGTCTATCAAACTTGGGCTGTCTCTTGTGGAGGTCATAAGTGAGCTTTTCAAGAGGAAGGAAGTCAACAATCTGGTCAATCCACATTTTAAATGTAGGAGGGGTATTAGAGGCCCACAATAGAAGAATACATTTCTTAGCAAAGTATGTAATAGTCATAAGCAAATTTTCTCTGTCAGGATCAAGAACAAAGTCCTGCTGGGCATTAAGAAGATATACATGGGGTCATATCAAACTGTACCTCTAGTATTTTCTGTGCAGCGGTATGTACAGATTGCCAGAATCTGGCAATCTCCCTACAGCTCCAAAATACATGCATATAGGTTCCACATTCAGAGGTACATCTTTTACAGTTAGGAGACATATCTGTTTTCATTCTATGGAGTCTCAAAGGAGTATAATAAAATTTGTACAAAAATGTGTAATTAGATTCTTTCATTTTTACACTGGTAGAGGAGCAGTATACCTTGTCGCAAACCTCCGCCCATAACTCATCACTAATAGACAGACCAAGGTCCTTTTCCCAGATTATTTTCAAAGGAGTAAAGGAGGAGCTTCCTTTCTCAGAAAGGAGTCTATAGATGCAAGATATTTTGCCTTTAGTGGATTGTGCTGTGACAAGAAGGGTTTCAACTTCGTTCAACTGAGTTCTAAACCTCCTGGAGGTAAATGAGGAATTTACATGTCTAATTTGAAGATATTTAAAAAAAAATGGGATCTTGGCACGTCGAATTCACTGCAGAGCTCTTGAAAGGATTTCAGTGTAGTGGTTTTCTGATGAAATAGGTCTGAAAAGGTCCTGATTCCTAGAGTATGCCAAAGATTAAAGTTGGCATCCCTCAGGGCATTTGGCAAGTCTGGGTTGCCTACTATAGGCGAGTGAGAACATATTTGGGAGGAAATGCCCAGGTATTTCTTGCAGTCCCTCCACGCTAGTAGGGTGCTGTAAATCACAAAGGATTTGGCTATGTTGCCCACTTCACTAAAGTTATTAATGAATATAATTGAGCTTAAGGGCAATGAACCACAGGATTGGGCTTCTATCTGAATCCACGTTGACTCTTGTCTGTTTGTGATCCATGTTAGCATGTTGCGGATTTGGGCAGACCAGTAGTACAATTGAAGGGAGGGAAGGGCAAGGCCACCTTTAGATTCGGGTTTTGATAAAGTGGAAAACTTGATCCTAGGTTTTTTTTATTGCCCCATATAAATTTGGTGATGCTTTGGTTAGTTGTTTTGAAGAAGGAAACTGGGAGATGGCATGGGAGCATCTGAAATAAGTAGTTCAGTCTAGGGAGGACGTTCATACGGATTACATTAATTCTTCCTACTAAGCTAATTGGGAGGGAGATCCAGGTTTGGAGATTGTTCTTGATTCGATCCAGGAGTGGAAGATAATTTTCCTTAAAAAGGCTATTCAGATCTGGTGTTATGAAGATCCCGAGGTATTGAAACCCCTGTGTTTTCCATTGGAAAGGACAAAGTGTCTTCATAGAGCTGGTGAGTGTAATATTGAGAGGGCAGACAGTGGATTTGTTAAAATTGATCTTATAACCTGAGAACTTGCCATACTGGGCAATTGTGTCTAAAATGAGAGGGAGGGATTTCTCAGGGTTGGATATGTAGAGCAAGACATCATCCGCGTAAAGCGAAATCTTGTGCTGCAGGCCACCTGCAGAAACACCCATAATACTTGGATTGCTCCTTATCAGCTCTGCCAGAGGCTCCGCCCCCAACAAGTAGAGCAGCGGGACAGCGAGCACCCTTGTCTTGTGCCCCGCTCCAGAGGGAATCTGTCAGAGTTCAGTCCATTAGTAGTCACCATGGCATTTGGATGAGAGTATAGTGATTTGATCCATTTAATAAAATTTGGGCCCATATTGAACTTTTCTAAGACTGAAAACAGAAAGCTCCACTCCATCCTGTCAAACGCCTTCTCAGCATCCAGTGAAGCCAGCAGGACAGGGGTCTTTTGTGCGTTTACTTGATCAATAATATCAAAAAGACGGCGAATGTTATCAGAAGAGTATCTGTCTCTAATAAATCCAGTTTGGTCCGCTTTTATTATTTTGGGAAGAAGAGTGTTTAGTCTTATGGCGAGCAATTTGGTAATTATTTTATAGTCGAAATCCAACAAGCTTATGGGCCGGAAGGACGAGCAGGATAGGGGGTCCTTGTCCTTTTTTAGCAACACTGTAATGCGAGCTGTGTGCATTGAGTCTGGGAGAACTCCGTTTTTGCAAAAATCCTCCAGCATTGGCATGAAGATAGGGCTGAGCTGGGGCCAAAAAGCTTTATAGAACTCTCTGGGGAATCCATCTGGGCCTGGGGACTTATTAGGTGGCATGGAGGTAATTGCCTCCAGGATCTCCTCAGGAGTGAAGGGGGTGTTGAGATCTTCCTGGTCGGTCTCTGATAGTTTAGGTAGCGAGATTCCCTCTAGGAAAGAGTGGAGTTCTGCCTCCGTGTGTTTTCTCTCAGAGGTATATAGTTTGCAGTAAAAATCATGGAAAGTTAAATTGATCTTTTTTGGGTCATATGTGACCTCGTCCTCTGCTGTTCGGATAGCCATGATTGTACGCTCTGACTGCTCCTTTTTTAATTGGTAAGCAAGCAATCTACTGGGCCTATTGCTATACTCATGGTATTTCTGTTTAGTAAAGAACTTTTTTTTTATCTCCCGAGTGTAGTCCAAATTCAGTTTGGCTTTGGCTGCTTTAAGATGACTCCAGGAAGTGCTGTCTAGGGATTGTTTATGTATTTTTTTCACAGCATTCCAGCTCCCTCTCAAGATCTAGCCTGTGTGCTTCCATTGCTTTTTTCTTAGAGGAAGCATATGCAATTAGATGACCTCTTAGTGTGGCTTTAGCAGCGTCCCACATTGTGGCCGGAGAAACAGGGGAATCTTTATTGTCTTGTGTGTAGTTGTCTATCCATGTAGTTACTAATGTGTGGAACTCGTCATTTGATAGCATGGAGGTGTTGAATTTCCAGCTCTTTGACCTCGGGATGTTTTTGCAGAGGTCAAAGCGGAGGTGGACAAAGGCGTGATCTGAAAGTGCTATGGGTCCGATTGTACAAGTGGCTGAATTTATGAAACTCTTTGGGATAAAAATGTAATCTATACGGGAGTAGGTGTTATGGACATTAGAGTAGTATGTATAGTCCATAGATGAGCTATTATTCTCTCTCCAGATATCTATCAGCCCCATCTCTTTAGTAAGAGAGTTCAACATCTTTGCAGATCTAGGATTTGTGGTGGGGACTTGAGATGATTTGTCTAGGGTTGGGTTAAGGGTGCAATTAAAATCTCCGACCACCACACTAAAGGAGACACAATGCTCATTGAACAGGGTTATAATTTTTGACATGAAGGCAGGAGTATCTGTGTTAGGGGCGTATATGTTTAATATAGTAATTGGTTGACCATATAGTGACCCAGTTATCAAAATAAATCTCCCCTCCGGATCAGATATGTTTTTGTCTATTATGAATGGAACATTTTTATGGATAAGTATGGCTGTGCCTCTACTGTTTGATTTGAAAGATGAGAAATACACCTGTCCCACCCAAGCTCTGCGGAGTTTGGCATGTTCAGCATCACAGAGGTGTGTCTCTTGTAATAGCGCAATGTCTGCTTTTTCCTTTTTTAGAGCACATAGTATCTTTTTCCGTTTTATTGCATGCCCTAGACCATGGCAGTTCCATGTCAATAGATTTAAGGTACTAGTCATCGTCATCGAGCAGTAATCGAACTTTAGTGCAAGTCATCGCTGGGTAAAAGTGGATAGTAATTACAGCTGCGTTCACATAAAAGGAAAATAAATGGTGTATAGCCCAGCCTACATATACCTCCCCCAAGGGACATAGGGAACCCCAGGTAATAATAGCAACAACAACAAAAAAAAACAGGGAAATAAAAGTAGGCTGAAACATTAGTAGGCCTAGGTTAGGCTATACAGCCCATCCCTCTCAGTTAAAGGAAAATAAATATAAATTGGACGGCTGTAATGACATTTAGGGGGTGGGTCTCTGGATATCGGCTATATGTCGTCTTACCTCCTTTAGTAATGGCATTAATCGCATTTAGTCATTGGTCTGTTTCTCATTGGCCAGGATTGTCTTTCAAAAAACGTTTTGCCTCTTCGGGAGTTTTGAAGTGTCGCAAGGCTCCTTGGTGAAGAATCCTGAGCTCGTTTGGGTATTTGAATCCCCTGAAGATGCCTCGGTCAATGGAGTATTTCTTCACTTCGTCAAATTCTCGGTGCTTTCGGCGTATTCCAGCTGACAGGTCCTGGTGTAAAGCGAGTTTGGCGTTTCCCACTGTGATGGTGTTGTTTTTCGCCACCTGTAGGACTCGTTCCTTGTCGGTGAATCTCAGGAAACGTATGGTGATTGGGCGCGGTGGTTGTCTGGCTGCTGGTGGGGGCCTCAGTGCTCGGTGAGCTCTCTCGAGTTCTATGGGCCTGTCGGTGGGCAGGTGGAGCCACTCGGGAAGTTTGTCTTGCAGGTAGCGGATCAGTGGCATGTTTCCCTCTTCTTTTTCGCCCAGATTGAATAGAACACAATTATTCCTTCGCCCCCTGTTTTCCAGGTCCTCTGTTTTCTCTTCCAGATGCTCGATTTTTCTTTTTAGCATATGCTATTGTTTCCATGGCATCTGTCAATAAGTTTTCCATGGATAGGATTCGCCCCTCTGCCTCATCCAGGCGCCCCGCCGCGTTTATGGTTATCTTGTTGTTGATGTCAGGCAATGCGTTTTCCAGGATTGTCACCTTGCCCCCTATCGCACTGAGCTGAGAGTTAATGGCATCTAATTTGGTGTTTAGTTCTGTACGTTGGGATCTCAACTCAGAGAGGATGTCTTCGACAGAGTGCGAGGTTGGCATTCGTTGTGCCTCGTGGGGGAGCGGGTTCTCTTGCTCCTGGCTAATGGCGCTAGTTTTTTCTGAAGCTAGCTTCTTCTTGGAGGCTTTTTCCGTCGCTAATACTCGAGTCCGGGTAAAAATGTCACCTGTAGTGTCGCCTTTTGTAGCTGCCATGACTTTTTCTTACTAAAGCTAAATGAGTGTGAACTTGGAATGGAGGTAAGATTAGGAATTGGAAACTACTTGTGCGGAGCTCTTAGTTCACGCGGCCATCTCGTTCAAGGGTCACGTGATCCCCCCCGCCATTGCACTTTGTGAAAGTACACTCTGAGTTAATCAGTGGAATATTCAGAGTGGGGTACGCCCTATGTTGCCAGTGAAAGGTGTGACCTTTATAATGGGTAACGATATTGGCGGAGGAAAGGTAGTACCCGTATTGGATAAAAGTGACCACTCTCTCTCGAATGAGCTGGCACAGAGTTATCCACATGTGTTCCCCGCTTGTGCTGTCACTCGTGCTCAGGCACTACAAGAGGGTGACGTGATAGATTTGTCGAACACTGTTCTGTTCAAAGAGGTTGATCAAGAAGATGGATTGTGTGATACCTCTGAGAAGCTGATCACCTCTGACAAACAGCCCAGGAAAGAATCAAAGAATGTTGAACTTATTGCTGATGCAATACAGTTACCAGTCACTCGTGAGCAGCTGATTGCTAACCAAAAGGTTGATAACAAACTTGCTAAATGTTTTTCTAGTGTTGTCTCATTGGAAGATGTGAAGAAGAAGAACGTGGCTTACTTCATTGATGGTAATCTCCTCATGCGTAAATGGAAATCCCATGTTGACGCGGATGGAGATTGGAATGCTGTTTACCAAATAGTGATTCCTACAGCCTTTCGACAAAATGTGTTATCCCTTGCTCATGATCACCAGTGGTCTGGTCATTTAGGAATCACAAAAACTTGTGATCGGATCCTTCGACATTTCTTTTGGCCGGGTTTAAAACAAGATGTGGCTCAGTTCTGTCGGACATGCCACACATGTCAGATAACAGGAAAACCAAATCAGGTTATTCCTCCCGCTCCTCTTTGTCCCATACCTGTCATAGGTGAACCATTCGAGCATGTGGTGGTTGATTGTGTCGGACCGTTACCGAAGACAAAATCGGGTAACCAGTTTTTGTTAACGATAATGTGTATGGCTACAAGATACCCCGAGGCCATTCCTCTGAGAAGGATTACAGCCCCGGTAGTGAGTAAAGCCTTAATAAAATTCTTCACGACATTCGGGTTACCTAGGGTGGTACAAAGCGATCAAGGTACCAATTTCCTATCCAAGCTCTTCAAGCAGGTGTTAAAATCCTTGTCAATTACGCACCGTGTGTCAAGCGCCTATCACCCAGAGTCTCAGGGTGCACTTGAAAGATGGCATCAAACACTGAAGTCTATGCTACGTAAATATTGTTTGGAATCTGAGAAAGATTGGGATGAGGGAGTTCCTCTAGTTTTGTTTGCTGCTCGTGAAACTGTGCAGGAGTCCCTAGGTTTCAGCCCGGCTGAACTGGTGTTTGGTCACACAGTGAGAGGACCAATGAAAGTCCTTAAAGAACAGTTCTTGTCCCAAGAGTTGTGTACCAGAGATGAGAATGTGTTGGACTACGTTAGTCGCTTTCGTGAGCGCCTACACCAAGCTTGTGCTCTCGCAAAGGAAGCTCTGTCTTCCTCACAGAGGAGCATGAAAAGACACTATGATAAAGAGGCTGTTTCTCGTCCACTACAGCCAGGTGACCAAGTACTGGTGTTATTACCTGTTCCAGGATCTTCACTGTCAGCCCGTTTCTCGGGTCCTTATTTAATTGAAAAGAAAATAAGTGAAACTGACTATGTGCTTCAAACTCCTGATAGACAACACCAATCTCGTGTGTGTCACATTAACATGTTGAAAGCTTACCACACCCGACCCATCACACAGTTAGAGTTCAAAAACAGAGGAAGGTACTGCTGTCTCCTCTGCTACTACTGCTATGATAGTGGACTGTCATATTGATGATGTTGATGGCTTGGAGTTGCGCAATACTCAGCAGCAGTGTGTTAGATTGCCCAACTCAGAAATGTTGCTGTCTATCCAATCCGGTCTGGTTCATTTAACGGATGGACAGGCCAATGATATTGTGAGGCTACTACACAGTTTTCCATGTCTCTTTAATGACGTTCCTACTCGCACAAACATGTTGGAACATGACATTAATGTTGGAAATGCTACACCTATCAAGCAACACCCATATCGTATCAACGCTTCCAAGAGGAAGATAATGAGGGATGAGGTGAGATATTTGTTGGAGAATGACCTGGCTAAGCCAAGTTCAAGCCCTTGGAGTTCTCCTTGCATTCTGGTTCCTAAACCTGATGGTACGTCCAGGTTATGTACGGATTATCGAAAGGTAAATTCTGTCACAATGCCAGATTCGTTCCCGTTACCCCGACTGGACGACTGTATCGACACTATTGGTGCTGCTAAGTATGTAACTAAGTTAGACCTCTTAAAAGGTTACTGGCAGGTTCCGTTAACTTCACGTGCTTCTGAGATTTCTGCCTTTGTGACCCCAGACAACTTCCTACAGTACTCAGTCATGGCTTTTGGGATGCGAAATGCACCAGCCACTTTCCAACGACTGGTTAACTCCGTATTAGCAATTACAATTAACTCCTAATTGTAGTGCATACCTTGATGACCTAGTGATTTATTCGTCTGAGTGGTCAGATCATGTTGACTCTCTAAGGGTAGTATGTGAACGGTTGGCAGCTGCTTCTCTAACCCTGAACTTGGCAAAGTGCGAGTTTGGGAAGGCTACTGTTACCTATCTCGGTAAAGAGGTTGGCCATGGACAGGTGTGCCCTGTTGGTGCCAAGGTCTTGGCTATAACTGCATTCCCTGCACCTACCACCAGACGAGAGCTACGCCGCTTTTTAGGGATGGTTGGCTACTACCGTAGCTTCTGTAAAAATTTCTCTGCGGTAGTTGCTCCATTGACCGATTTTGCTTAGTCCGGCTAGATCATTTGTGTGGTCCCCTGATTGTAAGAGAGCTTTTGAATCAGCGAAAGCACTCTTATGTAGTACACCTGTACTTGCTGCTCCAGATTTTGAACAACCGTTCAAACTTGAGGTAGATGCTAGTGCCAGAGGTGCTGGTGCTGTTCTACTGCAGCAGGACAAGAGTGGAGTGGATCATCCCGTTTGTTATTTTTCACGTAAATTTAATAAATGTCAAACAAACTATGCGACAATAGAACAAGAAGCTCTTGCTTTGTTGTTGGCTCTGCAATACTTTGAAGTATATATTGGTTCCAGTGCCCTACCCGTGATTGTATATACTGACCATAACCCCTTAGTTTTTCTCCACCGAATGTACAACCAGAACCAGCGCCTTATGCGTTGGGCGCTGATTGTACAAAATTATAATTTGGAGATCCGCCACAAAAAGGGTTCTGATAATGTGTTGGCAGATGCTTTGTCTCGTGTGTGAAAATTATTTCTGTATGTTTTGCAAGGTTGTTGCTTTGTGATGAGTATTCATTGACATACTGTAGTCGCAGCCCCTAGGGTTGCTCTTTTAAGGGTGAAAGTGTTACGGATACAGTTATCCTGTGTGTGTGTGTATCCTGTGTGTGTGTTTCTTTTCTCTCCTTCTCCCCTCACAGGTGAAAATCATCACTCCCCAATCAGTCAACAATCAATCATCATTCAGAAGACACACCTCCTATTTCCTACCCTATCACAGTTCCTTCCCCATGGTTTAAAAACCCCATCATTTGTTTGTTCTAGAGCGCAATCTCTAGCTCAATCTCTCTGTAAATGCCATGTCTGTAGGTCTCTGTGTTTCACTCTTGCTTTGTGTCGTAACCTCTCTTTTGTTTAAGCACCTCCATAGCACTTTGTCATCACCTGTGAGTATTGTTTTTGGTTATGGTGTTTGTTTGTTTGCTGGTGGGAAAAGGGGGAAACCAAGACAAGTCGCCCATGGGCATACACTACCCGTAGGTGAACTTTGTTAAATACACTAGTTAGAACTGGGCGGACCACCCACTGTATTTTTGGATAGTTAGTTAGCTGTTGTTAAAGTAGGCTAGTCTAGCTTAGGGGTGTTTTGGATGCTTATTGTTTCTTTCCTTGGGTCCAGCTCAGCCCCTTTTCTTGCTCCCCCCATTACCGTGTGTTTATAAATAAACCTAGAGTTTGACGGTAGATTTCTGTTGTCGTGGTTATTTCGTGCACACTTTTACTTTGTCACAATAATAATTTGCATGAGTTATGTTACGGGTCTCATTACCACCCCCCCCCTAGACTGTCGGGCCAAAAGGGATTCGTAACAGCATAGAATCAGTGCAAGAGAGTTAGTAAAAAAAGGGTAAATTCAGGTAATCCGGGTAGCCATTTGATTAGCTATTTAGCAGCCTTGTTTAGCAGTCTTATAGCTTGAGGGTATAAGCTGTACCGCTTGCCATGCGGTAGTAGAGAGAACAGTATACGGCTTGGTTGGCTGGAGTCTTTGTGCCTTGCAGTTGCCATATCAAGCAGTGATGCAGCCAGTCAAGATACTCACAATAGTACAGCTGTAGAATTTTTTTGAGGATCTGACCGCCCATGCCAAATCTTTTCAGCCTTATGAGGGGGAAGAGGCACTGTCGTGCCCTCTTCACAACTGTGTGAGTGTGTGTGGAACATGTTAACCTTAGTAATGTGGACACAGAGGAACTTCAATCTCTCAGCCTGTTCCACAACATCCCCATCGATGTGGTTGGGGGTGTGCTCAGCCCTCCGTTTCCTGTAGTCCACGATCAGCTTCTTTGTTTTGTTGACTTTGAGGGAGAGGTTATTGTCCTAGCACCACGTTGACATGTCTCTGACCTCCCTATAGGCTGCCTCATCGTCGTCGTTGATCAATTCTACCAACATTGTGTTGTCAGAAAACTTGAGGGTGTTGGCCAGGCAGTCGTGGGTGAACGGGGATTACAGGAAGGGACTAAGCACACTTCTGGGGGGCCCCATGTTGATGGTCAGCGTGGGGGATGTGTTGTTGCCTACCCTCACTGCCTGGGGGTGGCCCGTCAGGAAGTCCAGGATTCAGTTGCAGAGGAAGTTGTTCAGTCCCACGGTCCTGAGCTTGGTGATGAGGGGAGTAATGCTGAGTTGTAGTCAATGAACAGCATTCTTACATAGTTATTCATTTTGTCCAGGCGTTTGAGGGCAGTGTGGAGTGCAATAGAGATTGCGTCATCTGTGGATCTGTTGGGACGGTATGCGAATTGGAGTGGAATTAATGGTGTCGATCTGAGCCATGATTAGGCTTTCAAAGCATTTCATCGCTATAGATGTGAGTGCTACAGGACGATAGTCATTTAGGCAGGCTTTTTGGGGCACAGGGACTATGGTGGTCTGCTTGAAACAAGTTGATATTACTGACCGGGTCAGGGATAGGTTGAAAATGTCAGTGAAGACACTTGCCAGCTGGTCAGCGCATGCTCTGAATACGCGTCCTGGTTTTCCATCTGGCCCCGCATTCTAACTCACATCGGCTACGGAGAGCAAGATCACACAATCATCCAGAACAGCTGGTGCTCTCATGCCTGCTTCAGTGTTTCTAGCCTCGAAGCGAGAATAGAAGGCATTTAGCTCATCTGGTAGGTCGCATCGCTGTGCAGCTTGTGGCTGGGTGTCCATTAGAGGTCTACCGATTATGATTTTTCAACACCGATACCGGTTATTGGAGGACCAAAAAAAAGCTGATACCGATTAATCGGCCGATTTTTAAAATGTATTTGTAATAATGACAATTACAACAATACTGAATGAACACTTATTTTAACTTAATATAATACATCAAGAAAAATCCATTTAGCCTCAAATAAATAATGAAACATGTTCAATTTGGTTTAAATAATGCAAAAACAAAGTGTTGGAGAACAAAGTAAAAGTGCAATATGTACCATGTAAAAAAAAAAAAAAAAAAAGCTAACGTTTAAGTTCCTTGCTCAGAACATGAGAACATATGAAAGTTGGTGGTTCCTTTTAATATGAGTGTTCAATATTCCCAGGTAAGGGGTTTTAGGTTGTAGTTAATGTAGTATTTATAGGACTATTTCTCTATATGATTTGTATTTCATATGCCTTTGACTATTGGATGTTCTTATAGGCACTTTAGTGTTGCCAGTGTAACAGTACAGCTTCCGTCCCTCTCCTCGCCCCTACCTGGGCTCGAACCAGGAACACATCGACAACAGCCACCCTCGAAGCAGCATTATCCATGCAGAGCAAGGGGGACAACTACTCCAAGTCTCAGAGCGAGTGACGTTTGAAACGCTATTATCGCTAACTAGCCTGCCATTTCACATCGATTACACCAGCCTAATCTCGGGAGTTGATAGGCTTGAAGTCATAAACAGCTCAATGCTTGAAGCATTGCGAAGAGCTGCTGGCAAAACGCACAAAAGTGATGTTTGAATGAATGCTTACGAGCCTGTTGCTGCCTACCATCGCTCAGTCAGACTGCTATATCAAATATCAAATCATAGACTTAATTATAACATAATAACACACAGACATATGAGCCTTTGGTCATTAATATGGTCAAATCCAGGAAACTATCATTTCGAAAACAAAACAACAAAACAACAAAAATTATTTCAGTGAAATACGGAACCGTTCTGTATTTCATCTAACGGGTGGCATCCATAAGTCTAAATATTCCTGTAACATTGTACAACCTTAAATGTTATGTCATAATTAGTAAAATTCTGGCAAATTAGTTCTCAATGAGCCAGGCTGCCCAAACTGTTGCATATACCCTGACTCTGCGTGCAATAAACGCAAGAGAAGTTATACAATTTCACCTGGTTAATATTGCCTGCTAACCTGGATTTCTTTTAGCTAAATATGCAGGTTTAAAAATATATACTTCTGTGTATTGATTTTAAGAAAGGCGTTGGTGTTTATGGTTAGGTACAGTCATGCAACGATTGTGTTTTCTTCGTAAATGCGCTTTTGTTAAATCATCCCCCTGCGTTGCATCGATTATATGCAACGCAGGACACGCTAGATAAACTAGTAATATCATCAACCATGTGTAGTTAACTAGTGATTATAATTGATTGATTGTGTTTTAAGATAAGTTTAATGCTAGCTAGCAACTTACCTTGGCTTCTACTGCATTCGCGTAACAGGCAGGCTCTTCGTGGAGTGCAATGAGAGGCAGGTGGTTAGCGCGTTGGACTAGTTAACTGTAAGGTTGCAAGATTGAATCCCGGAGCTGACAAGGTAAAAATCTGTCGTTCTGCCCCTGAACAAGGCAGTTAACCCACCGTTCCTAGGCTGTCATTGAAAATAAGAATGTGTTCTTAACTGACTTGCCTAGTTAAAAAAAAATTGGGGGCCAAATCGGAGTCCAAAAATAGAGATTTCTGATTGTTATGAAAACTTGAAATCGGCCTTTATTAATCGGCCATTCCGATTAATCGGTCGACCTCTAGTTTCCATTTGTGATCCGTGATAGTTTGCAAGCACTGCCACATCCATCAAGCATCAGAGCCAGCATAATAGGATTCGATATTAGACCTGTATTGAAATGTTTCCTGTTTGTCGGAGGTCGCAGCAGGATTTCTTATAAGCGTCCCGCTCCTTGAAAGCGGCAGAACGTTAGCTCAGTGCGGCTGCGTCCTGTAATCCTTGGCTTCTGGTTGGGGGAGGTATGTACGGTGACGACATCGTGGATGTACTTATTAATAAAGCCGGTGACTGATGTGGTAAACTCCTCAATGTTATAGGATGAATCCCGGAACATATTCCAATATGTGCTAGTGACACAGTCCTGTACCTTAGCATCCATTTCATTGGACCACTTCCATATTGAGCCTGTCACTGGTACTTCCTGTTTGAGTTTTTCTTGTAAGCAGGAGGATAGAGTAATTGTCTGATTTGCCAAAGGGATTTTTATTTTATTTGTACCTTTATTTAACTAGGCAAGTCAGTTAAGAACAAATTCTTATTTTCAATGACAGCCTAGGAACAATGGGTTAACTGCCTTGTTCAGGGGCAGAACAACAGATTTTTACCTTGTCGGCTCGGGATTTGGTCTTGCAACCTTTGCGGTTACTAGTCCAACGCTCTAACCACTAGGCTACCTGAATAGCGAGGGAGGGCCTTGTATTTAGATTTTATTAATTTGGATTCCCATTAGCCAACACCAATGGCGACAGCTACAGTGAGGGAAAAAAGTATTTGATCCCCTGCTGATTTTGTACATTTGCCCACTGACAAAGAAATGATCAGTCTACAATTGTAATGGTAGGTTTATTTGAACAGTAAGAGACAGAATAACAACAAAAAATACAGAGAAACGCATGTCAACAATGTTTTAAATTGATTAGCATTTTAATGAGGGAAATAAGTATTTGACCACCCCCCTCAATCAGAAAGATTTCTGGCTCCCAGGTGTCTTTTATACAGGTAACGAGCTGATTTTAGGAGCACACTCTTAAAGGGAGTGCACCTGTCCACAGAAGCAATCAATCAATCAGATTCCAAACTCTCCACCATGGCCAAGACCAAAGAGCTCTCCAAGGATGTCAGGGACAAGATTGTAGACCTACACAAGGCTGGAATGGGCTACAAGACCATCGTCAAGCAGCTTGGTGAGAAGGTGACAACAGTTGGTGTGATTATTCGCAAATGGAAGAAACACAAAAGAACTGTCAATCTCCCTCGGCCTGGGGCTCCATGCAAGATCTCAACTCTTAGTGAAGAGAGACTGGCATGCATATTATTAATATTAGCATGTCTGTGTGTGGAATTAAGGTGATTTAGAGTCTTGTTGCACAGGTGACATGCTGGTAAAAATGAGGTAAAATGGATTAAAGTTTCCCTGCTTTAAAATCACTGGCCACAAATGTTCATGTTTGCTTATCTACTGTAGACTAAGGTCCAGGTGTGTGAAAGTGAAAGAGAGGCTGTTAAGAGGACTGCTCCTGTTTACAGTGAGACAGACATTCTCCTGACTATATATTTTCATTTAGTGAAATACTTTCATCCATTACTACCTTTATGTAGCTGGGATTCGATCTTTGGCATTTGAATTAGATTTAAACCCTTTTATCCAGATATTGGTCTGAGAGGTTTCCTGCGGCTTTCATAAGCTATACAGTGCATTCGGAAATTATTCAGACCCCTTGACTTTTCCCACATTATGTTACGTTACAACCTTATTCTAAAATGTATTACATTGTTTTTTCCCCTCATCAATCTACACACAATACCTTATAATGACAAAGCAAAAACAGGTTTTAGAAACCTGCTCATTTATAAAAAATATTTTAAAAAGTAAAATATTACATTCACATGAATATTAAGACACTTTACTCAGTACTTTGTTGAAGCACCTTTGGCAGCGATTACAGACTCAAGTTTTCTTGGGTATGACGCAAGCTTGGCACAGGTTGGATGGGGAGCGTTGCTGCACAGCTATTTTCAGGTCTCTCCAGAGATCGGGTTCAAGTTCGGGCTCTGGCTGGGCCACTCAAGGACATTCAGAGACCTGCCGCTGAAAAACATCCCCACATCCCCCCATGCTGTCACCACCAGGTTTGATCCAGACGTAATGCTTGGCATTCAGGCCAAAGAGTTCAATCTTGATTTCATCAGACCAGATATTTTTTCATCTTGGTCTGAGAATTCTTTAGCTGCCTTTTGGCAAACTCCAAGTGGGCTGTCATGTGCCTTTTACTGGCCACTCTACCATAAAGGCCTGATTAGTGGAGTGCTATAGAGATGGTTGTCCTTGTGGAAGGTTCTCCCATCTCCACAGAGGAATTCTAGAGCTCTCTCAGAGTGACCATCGGGTTCATGGTCACATCCCTGACCAAGGCCCTTCTCTCCCAATGGCTCAGTTTGGCCGGGCGGACAGTTCTAGGAAGAGTCTTGGTGGTTCCGAACTTCTTCCATTTTTATGATGGTGGTTATTGCATTACTGTAAATGTTTTATATGTTCATATGTTGTACACATTAAATGAATCTCAGATATTTGTCCCTCTGTCTCTCTCTCTCTCTTTCTCCGTCCAACTTGTTCCCTCCCTGATTCCTCCCCCAGTGTAGGTAAATGTCATTTCAGTGTGTAATTCAGAAAAAAGCTGGCAGAGGCATTCCTATCCTCTCCTTTCCGTTTACTTCCCTTCTCCTCCTCTCTTTCTCCCAGCTCTCTACATTATTCAGAGACCAAGCTGTTAAGAGTGAGGGCCCCAAAGTGCCTTTCCTTTCCTCCACAGAGCTGCTCAAGGAGCTCCCCCTCCAGGAATCTCTCACTGCATCAGGGCCGCCCATCCCTACACACTCTCCCCCAAATACCGGAGGCTGGAAACACATCATGGTGTCCTCCGAGATCACATAAGAAGCAGTAGCACATAATGCAACAGATGCAGAACAACAGACACTGGACATTGTGAAAGTGGTTTAAATTGAAAATGATTTCATGAAAATATGCAGCATTGTCATAACACATTGCTTGTCCTGCCACTTAACACCAAGTTTCACTAAAACTATTTAAATAGCTAGGTACAATGCAACTGGATTACTATTGCAACAACACATCATCAGTAGGGTAAAACTAACCTGTCTCACGACGGTCTAAACCCAGCTCATTGTGACATAGGGCTTTCACTGTACCTGGACATAAAAGTACCATGTAAAGCCATAGATTTAGCGATGCATGATATACTGTAAAGTGGGACCAGATGACAGTCATACACTCAGGTACTGTATATATATACAGTACCTGTAACGATCGTCCTCTTCTTCTGAGGAGGAGTAGGAGAGATCGGACCAATGTGCAGCGTGGTAAGTGTTCATAGCTTTTAATGACGTACTAGAACACTGAACAAAACAATAAATAACAAACGAACAGTCCCGTAAGGTGAAAGACAAAAACACTAAACAGGAAATAATCACCCACAACTCAAAAGTGAAACCAGGCTACTTAAGTATGGTTCTCAATCAGGGACAACGATAGAGAGCTGCCTCTAATTGAGAACCATACCAGGCCAAACACAGACATCCCAAATCATAGAAAAAAGAACATAGACAACCCACCCAACTCACACCCTGACCATACTAAACAAAGACATAACAACAGAACTAAGGTCAGAATGTGACAGTACCAGTCAAAAGTTTGGACACACCTAGTCATTCAAGGGTTTCTTTATTTTCACTATTTTCTACATTGTAGAATAATATTGAGGAAATCAAATCTATGAAATACATATATGGAATCAGGTAGTAACTAAAAAGTGTTAAACAAATCAACATTTTATATTTGAAATTCTTCAAAGTAGCCACCCCTTGCCTTGATGCTAGCTTTGCACACTCTTGGATTCTCGCAACCATCCTAGCCTCATCATCAAATTTATTTATATAGCCCTTCTTAGATCAGCTGATATCTCAAAGTGCTGCACAGAAACCCAGCCTAAAACCCTAAACAGCAAGCAATGCAGGTGTAGAAGCACGGTGGCTAGGAAAAACTCCCTAGAAAGGCCAAATCCTAGGAAGCAACCTAGAGAGAAACCAGGCTATGGGGCGTAGCCAGTCCTCTTCTGGCTGTGCCGGGTGGAGATTATAACAGAACATGGCCAAGATGTTCAAATGTTCATAAATGACCAGCATGGTCAAATAATAATAATCACAGTAGTTGTTCGAGGGTGCCACAGGTCAGCACCTCAGGAGTAAATGTCAGTTGGCTTTTCATAGCTGATCATTGAGAGTTTCTCTACCGCTCCTGCTGTCTCTAGAGAGTCGAAAACAGCAGGTCTGGGACAGGTAGCACGTCCGGTGAACAGGTCAGGATTCCATAGCGCAGGCAGAACAGTTGAAACTGGAGCAGCAGCACGGCCAGGTGGACTGGGGACAGCAAGGAGTCATCATGCCAGGTAGTCCTGAGGCATGGTCCTGGGGCTCAGCTCCTCCGAGAGAGAGAAAGAAAGAAAGAGAGAATTAGAGAGAGCATACTTAAATTCACACAGGACATGACAGGAGAAATACTCCAGATATAACAGACTGACCCTAGCCCCCCGACACATAAACTATTGCAGCATAAATACTGGAGGCTGAGACAGGAAAGGTCAGGAGACACTGTGGCCCCATCCGATGGACAGGGCCAACAGGCAGGATATAACCCCACCCACTTTGCCAAGCCCCCATACCACTAGAGGGATTTCTTCAACCACCAACTTACCACCCTGAGACAAGGCCGAGTATAGCCCATGCTTTTCCAACCGTCTTGAAGGAGTTCCCACATATGCTGAGCACTTGTTTGCTGCTTTTCCTTCACTCAATGGTCCAACTCATCCCAAACCATCTCAATTGGGTTGAGGTCATGTGATTGTGGAGGCCAGGTCTTCTGATGCAGCACTCCATCACTCACCTTCTTGGTCAAATAGCCCTTACACAGCCTGGAGGTACTGTATGTTTTGGGTCATTGTCCTGTTGAAAAACAAATGATAGTCACAGTAAGCGCAGACCAGATGGGATGGTGTATCGCTGCAGAATGCTGTGGTAGCCATGCTGGTTACGTGTGCCTTGAATTCAAAATAAATCACCAGTGTCATCAGCAAAGCACCCCCACACCATCACACCTCCTCTTTCATGCTTCACGGTGGGAACCACACATGCAGAGATCATCGGTTCACCTACACTGCGTCTCACAAAGACACGGCGGTTCGAACCAAACATCTCACATTTTCACTCATCAGACCAAAGGACAGATTTCCACCGGTCTAATGTCCATTGCTCATGTTTCTTGGCCCAAGCAAGTCTCTTGTTCTTATTGGTTTCCTTTAATAGTGGTTTATTTGGAGCAATTCGACTATGAAGGCCTGATTCACACGGTCTCCTCTGAACAGTTGATGTTGAGATGTGTCTGTTACTTGAACTCGGTGAAGCATTTATTTGGGCTGTAATCTGAGGTTCAGTTCACTCTAATGAATTTATTCTCTGCAGCAGAGGTAACTCTGGGTCTTCATTTCCTGTGGCGGTCCTCATGAGAGCCAGTTTCATCATAGCGTTTGATGTATTTTGCGAGTGCACTTGAAGAAACTTTCAAAGTTCTTGAAATGTTCCGTATTGGTTGATCTTCATGTCTTAAAGTAATGATGGACTGTCATTTCTCTTTGCTTATTTGAGCTGTTCTTGCCATAATATGGACTTGGTCTTTTACCAAATAGGGCTATATTCTATGTACCACCCCTACCTTGTCACAACACATTAAGAAGTAAAGAAATCGCACAAATGAACGTTTAACAAGGCACACCTATTAATTGAAATGCATTCCAGGTTTCTACCTCATGAAGCTGGTTGAGAGAATGCTAAGAGTGTGCAAATCTATCATCATACAGAATGTGGCTATGTTGAAGAATCTCAAATCTCACATATATTTTGATTTGTTTAACACTTTTTTGGTTACTACATGATTCCATACGATATGTGTTAATTCATAGTTTTGATATCTTCACTATTATTCTACAATGTAGAAAATGTGAAATAAAGAAAAAACCTTGAATGTGTAGGTGTGTCCTGACTTTTGACTGGTACTGTATGTATGTATATATATATATATATATATATATATATATATACTCTAGTTTAATTTTACTCAACAATGATTTTGGCTAATGAGGCGATTTAAAATAAAAGATTAGCCAGTGGGAGACATGACTATGAATCAATAAGATCAAGTTGATTGTTGTAATGACCCCAGTGACAGACTTATGCATGATTTTAGTTATGTGTGTCAACACACACTTGTACAGTATATGTGTGAAATAGGACCAATATAAGCACCCACCAAACTCTTATTATAGCCCCTTCTCAGTAGTAAACTCGAAATACATTGCTAATTGTATTAATGTCAAGATATAGTTAGCTATGTGATTTGACATTTCTATCATGAAAACAAGCATAGGATTATGTAACATAACGATGTATGTATTTTTGTTGTTGTAGTTCTATGTAACAAGGTGGGGGGAAAAAAACATTTTAAAAATGTATATATTTCAAATTTAGACTAACACAACAATATGTGGAAAAGGTCAAGGGGTGTGAATAGTTTTTGAAGGCACTCTAATAGCAACCTGGGGTGGCAGCGTAGCCTAGTGGTTAGAGCGTTGGACTAGTAACCGCAAGGTTGTGAGTTCAAACCCCCGAGCTGACAAGGTACAATTCTGTCGTTCTGCCCCTGAACAGGCAGTTAACCCACTGTTCCCAGGCCATTGAAAATAAGAATGTGTTCTTAACTGACTTGCCTGGTTAAAGGAAGGTTAAAAAAAAATTAAAAACTCATTTGATTTCCCCTATAATCACTGCATTTAATAAGTGACTTTGAATTATCCCATGGTTATATTTTATGATGAAAAGATCTGTGACACGTTAACAAAAAATATAAGTAGCTTGTTTCTGTTCCTCCCCCCTTCTCCAGTCACCCCTTCATATTTGACCATCAACTCCCAAGCAGCATGCCCATGTAGAGCTGTGCTGGATGGATTACTTTTGTTTTTTTACATTGTGCTGTCAAATCAGGTTAGTGCTTTGCATTCCTTTCAGACATTTGATTAAATTATCTTTGATATATTGTCAAGTACAGGGCTTCGTTTTTAAAACTAGAATCCTTACTTGCTACCTACATCACTGACTTATACATTCATTATATATACACCCATTGATTCCTGAAGACTATAACTTATAAATGCCTCATGAGCTTAGTTCAACTGTCGAACCCCATCAGAACCCAAAATATATGTTTTTTTTACTCACAATGTTGGTAAACAATGTACATGTAAACAAACACTATATATCCTCAAAACATGGTTACAACTATACTTGATATCGTAGATGGGCAGTTCTTGAATCCATAGCTCTTACATTTCTCCAGGCCCATCCCTCAGCTTTTTTCAACTGCGGATTCTAGTTTTAATGCTCACTGAGAATGCAAGCATTTATAGGAAGCTACTGTAAATTAAATTAACTTTATTGTGATGAAGTGCAGAGATGCCCTGTACAGTAATTCTGCCCTTAGAACGGACCTTGGTCTTCAGCTATATCTGTCTGGGAGAAGGCCTCAGTGAATTCTAGGTTACAGTTCCATTATGTGGTTTGATGCTTTGGCTGAGTTGTAAGGAGGGCTAATGACTTCGATATTCAATAACTTAATTTTATCAGATGCTCTGAAAGTAACTCAATGACTTTGCAAACTGTCATTCTGTTTGTCTCTTGATTTCTCACACCTCTCTCGCTCTGTCTGCCTCTAGATAAAGTCATGAAGTTACTCTTCTGTACAGCTCCACTCTCTCGCTCTGTCTGCCTCTAGATAAAGTAATGAAGTTACTCTTCTGTACAGCTCCACTCTCTCGCTCTGTCTGCCTCTAGATAAAGTAATGAAGGTACTCTTCTGTACAGCTCCACTCTCTCGCTCTGTCTGCCTCTAGATAAACTAATGAAGTTTCTCTTCTGTGCAGCTCCACTCTCTCGCTCTCAGTCTGCCTCTAGATAAAGTAATGAAGTTTCTCTTCTGTACAGCTCCACTCTCTCGCTCTGTCTGCCTCTAGATAAAGTAATGAAGTTTCTCTTCTGTGCAGCTCCACTCTCTTGCTCTCTGTCTGCCTCTAGATAAAGTAATGACGTTACTCTTCTGTACAGCTCCACTCTCTCGCTCTGTCTGCCTCTAGATAAAGTAATGAAGTTACTCTTCTGTACAGCTCCACTCTCTCGCTCTGTCTGCCTCTAGATAAAGTAATGGAGTTACTCTTCTGTACAGCTCCACTCTCTCGCTCTGTCTGCCTCTAGATAAAGTAATGAAGTTACTCTTCTGTACAGCTCCACTCTCTCGCTCTGTCTGCCTCTAGATAAAGTAATGAAGGTACTCTTCTGTACAGCTCCACTCTCTCGCTCTGTCTGCCTCTAGATAAACTAATGAAGTTTCTCTTCTGTGCAGCTCCACTCTCTCGCTCTCAGTCTGCCTCTAGATAAAGTAATGAAGTTTCTCTTCTGTACAGCTCCACTCTCTCGCTCTGTCTGCCTCTAGATAAAGTAATGAAGTTTCTCTTCTGTGCAGCTCCACTCTCTTGCTCTCTGTCTGCCTCTAGATAAAGTAATGAAGTTACTCTTCTGTACAGCTCCACTCTCTCTGTCTGCCTCTAGATAAAGTAATGAAGTTACTGCAGCTCCACTCTCTCGCTCTGTCTGCCTCTAGATAAAGTAATGGAGTTACTCTTCTGTACAGCTCCACTCTCTCGCTCTGTCTGCCTCTAGATAAAGTAATGAAGTTACTCTTCTGTACAGCTCCACTCTCTCGCTCTGTCTGCCTCTAGATAAAGTAATGAAGTTACTCTTCTGTACAGCTCCACTCTCTCGTCTGTCTGCCTCTAGATAAAGTAATGAAGGTACTCTTCTGTACAGCTCCACTCTCTCGCTCTGTCTGCCTCTAGATAAACTAATGAAGTTTCTCTTCTGTGCAATGAGTCTGCCTCTAGATAAAGTAATGAAGTTTCTCTTCTGTACAGCTCCACTCTCTCGCTCTGTCTGCCTCTAGATAAAGTAATGAAGTTTCTCTTCTGTGCAGCTCCACTCTCTTGCTCTCTGTCTGCCTCTAGATAAAGTAATGAACTCTTCTGTACAGCTCCACTCTCTCGCTCTGTCTGCAGATAAAGTAATGAAGTTACTCTTCTGTACAGCTCCACTCTCTCGCTCTGTCTGCCTCTAGATAAAGTAATGGAGTTACTCTTCTGTACAGCTCCACTCTCTCGCTCTGTCTGCCTCTAGATAAAGTAATGAAGTTACTCTTCTGTACAGCTCCACTCTCTCGCTCTGTCTGCCTCTAGATAAAGTAATGAAGGTACTCTTCTGTACAGCTCCACTCTCTCGCTCTGTCTGCCTCTAGATAAACTAATGAAGTTTCTCTTCTGTGCAGCTCCACTCTCTCGCTCTCAGTCTGCCTCTAGATAAAGTAATGAAGTTTCTCTTCTGTACAGCTCCACTCTCTCGCTCTGTCTGCCTCTAGATAAAGTAATGAAGTTTCTCTTCTGTGCAGCTCCACTCTCTTGCTCTCTGTCTGCCTCTAGATAAAGTAATGAAGTTACTCTTCTGTACAGCTCCACTCTCTCGCTCTGTCTGCCTCTAGATAAAGTAATGAAGTTACTCTTCTGTACAGCTCCACTCTCTCGCTCTGTCTGCCTCTAGATAAAGTAATGGAGTTACTCTTCTGTACAGCTCCACTCTCTCGCTCTGTCTGCCTCTAGATAAAGTAATGAAGTTACTCTTCTGTACAGCTCCACTCTCTCGCTCTGTCTGCCTCTAGATAAAGTAATGAAGTTACTCTTCTGTACAGCTCCACTTCTCTGTCTGCCTCTAGATAAAGTAATGAAGTTACTCTTCTGTACAGCTCCACTCTCTCGCTCTGTCTGCCTCTAGATAAAGTAATGGAGTTACTCTTCTGTACAGCTCCACTCTCTCGCTCTGTCTGCCTCTAGATAAAGTAATGAAGTTACTCTTCTGTGCAGCTCCACTCTCTCGCTCTCTGTCTGCCTCTAGATAAAGTAATGAAGTTACTCTTCTGTGCAGCTCCACTCTCTCGCTCTCTGTCTGCCTCTAGATAAAGTAATGAAGTTACTCTTCTGTACAGCTCCACTCTCTAGCTCTGTCTGCCTCTAGATAAAGGAATGAAGTTACTCTTCTGTACAGCTCCACTCTCTCGCTCTGTCTGCCTCTAGATAAAGCAATAATGTTACTCTTCTGTACAGCTCCATTCTCTCTTTAGCTGCTCAGTTTTCCTTGGCTCCTTGGAAATGTTTGCAAACATCTAAAAAAACAAAAACAGAAATTCCTTATTTACATACTGTAAGTATTCAAACCCTTTGCTATGAGAGTCGAAATTGACCTGCATCCTGTTTCTATTGATCATCCTTGAGATGTTTATACAACTTGATTGGAGTCCACCTGCGGTAAATTCAATTGATTGGACATCATTTGGAAATGCACACACCTATCTATATAAGGTCCCACAGTTGACTGTGCATGTCAGAGAAATACCAAGTCATGAAGTCGATGGAATTGTCCGTAGAGCTCCGAAACAGGATAGTACCAAAACATTTCTGCAGCATTGAAGGTCCCCAAGAACACAGTTGCCTCAATCATTCTTAAATGGAAGAAGTTTGGAACCACCAAGACTCTTCATAGAGCTGGCCGCCCAGCCAAACTGAGCAATCGGGGGAGAAGGGCCTTGGTCAGGGATGTGACCAAGAACCTGATGGTCACTCTGACAGAGCTCTAGACTTCCTCTGTGGAGATGGGAGAACCTTCCACAAGGACTACCATCTCTGCAGCACTCCACCAATCAGGCCTTTATGGTAGAGTGGCCAGATGGAAGCCACTCCTCAGTAAAAGGCACATGGCTGCCTGCTTAGAGTTTGCCAAAAGTCAGCTAAAGCATGGTGGTGGCAGCATCATGCTGTGGGGATGTTTTTCAGCGGCAAGGACTGGGAGACTAGTCCGGATCAAGGCAAAGATGAACAGATGAAGGTGAATACTTTTGCAATAAAAAAATGTGTTTGCTTTGTCACTAAGGGGAGTGTGTGTAGATTGAAGAAAAATAACAATTGAATCCATTTTAGAATAAGGCTGTAACGTAACAAAATGTGGAAAAATTCAAGGTGTCTGAATATTTTCCAAATGCACTGCAACAGTGACCCCTTGAGAATGCTGCAGATGAGTGTGAATTAAGTTCTTTAAAAACCACCAAAATTGTATAGTATCTTTGCTTCACACTCTGTCCTCTGTCATTCTCTCTTCATCATTATCATCCCTCCCACAGTATGTAAAGGAACTGAACGGCTTCTGTATTACCACTAACTCTTTTCAGACAGATCTGTTGCAGAGCTTAAAATCTATCGCTGTACTAAATGACATAAATACTTATCATGTTCATTCTGAAAGGGGCCAGCCCAGCCGTATACTCAGGCTGCTTTAAATTGACCTGTAGGCTACAGAATGAGGTTGGACGAGAAAATAAAGGTTTACAGATGAGGTTGAAGAATTTAGGAAAGGACAACAATTATGAATTTTCAGACTGGACCTTTCTGACATTTCATTAAAAAGCTTCTCTGGGAGAAGCCTCAACGGTCTGGAGATAATTATATTGCCTGCTACATTACCGCAGGGAGATTGTCACTCCATGACCATCCCACTCTCAGGGACACTGCTGCTCATCTGGCAAAGGCTGAATGTTGCTCCTCATGCTCTCAGAGATCTATTACAGAGCTCCTTCAGACACTGACGCTAAAGTAACAATCCTCTGGCCTGATTTAATTTCCAAAGATTGAAGGTCTAGGCAGGATGTTGAAAAAGTCAATTGTTGTAAATTAGCACTTGCATCCAGTTTGAATATAGAGATGGAGATGCAGTATGTGATCAAGTCTAACCTCTGGCACTTTCACAGTGAATAGGTCAAATTAATAACTGTTAGGGTGTCATTATTTTGGATTGGGCTGCTCAGAACAGTATGTGATGAACTCCATAGAGTGAATTATTTTGAATAAATCTGTATTGAGGACACTGTATTACCAAAAGGATAGAATGTGTGGTTACAATGATACATTAAGTAGATAAGTTCTGACTGTTAACTAATATCTTTCCATGCCACACGCACACACAACAGTATTGCTTCTGTCCATCTCCTCACCCCTACCTGGGCTCAAACCAGGGACCCTTTGCACACATCAACAACAGCCTCCCTTGAAGCATCGTTACCCATCGCGCCACAAAGGCCGCGGCCGTGACCTCACCGATTGAATTAGTGCGCACCTCCACTCTCTAGCTAGCCATTTCACATCGGTTACACACGCACACACACTCACGCACGCACGCACGCACGCACGCACGCACACACACACACACACACACACACACACACACACACACACACACACACACACACACACACACACACACAATAATAATAATCTTTCCATCAATAAAAATCAAATATAGCATTGATATTTGATTACTTATGGAAAAAGGCATATTATATCAGAATAAAGGATCATTTTCATCTAACGGACTGAATCGGTTTCATTGAGTGTTGTTTAGATACCTTTTGTCTGCCCGTGGCTGCCTCTTGCATGGTTCCTGGAAACCTTGCATCATATCAGATGTATTCATGTGCAACAGGATCAAATATATTATCAAAGCTTGTTATTTAGATTTGGGGATTTTTCCCCTAAGCTTGTTACTTAAATTAGGGGATTTTTCATAAGAACTCTTACCAATTGTTCTGTATGAGTATAGATGAAGATTATAGGTATTCACTCACAGTCAAGATGATTTTTTTGTAATCATACCCCTTCAACTCATCGTCACTAAAATTGGCTATTCCAGCTATCATGTGGCAGCCTACCCTCTCACACAATTGATTTCTGAGTAGGAGATTAGATTGCACTTCTGGCTAATGTAATGCAGAGAGCATAATACTCCTGTCTCCTTCCTTCAACTGTTATTCCTTCGCTCTCTTGCCTGTTGTTTATATCAGCCTCACAGTGTTGTTAAATAAGTGATAATGTGTGTGCAATAAATCAAAAGGATACTGATTATTTTGTACATTATGTATTTTCATAATGATAAATCACATACAATTTCTATCCACAGGCAGATAGATGTAAGCTGGCCCAGATCACTTAGAGAGAATGAAAAGGAGCTTTACACTTTCAGAGAGTAATCTTGATAGCATCTATTAATTGATTTAAGGAAGACGCTGTCAGCAGCATATCTCCAATATCCACACAAAGATAAAATGGTGTTCTATAGAAATATTGAGGTTTTCATGGGGACTAATAGTGCGTGAGAAAATACCTCTTCATCATTAAATCAGCTTTCCTCTCGCATGGACCTGTCACCTGCTAATTTGTTCTTTACAGGACCCAAGAGCAAGTCCCAGGTCAGACTATTGTTGAGATCACCATGATGTAGCAGGTGAGATTCCCACACGATATAGGATTCAATTAAATGTCAAGAAAACAAGGGGAGTGATTGGGGACATTACCCTGTGTAGGGTGCAGTCTTTTGGACAGGATGTTAAATGGGTGTCCTGACTCTCTGTGGTCAATAACGATTCCATGGCACTTATCGTAAGAGTAGGGTTGTTAACCCCAGTGTCCTGCCTAAATCCCCTATCTGGCCCTCGTACCATCATGGCCATTGAATCATCCCCAGCTTCCAATTGGCACATTCATCTCCCCTCCTCCCCCCTGTAACTATTCCCCAGATCATTGCTGTAAATGAGATTGTGTTCTCAGTCAACTTACCTGGTATAATAAGGGTTAAATAAAAGTTAAATAGAAAGTAATAGGAAAGGGAAAAGAAAGATGAGGAAAATCATTGCATATATTATGTCACTCTGTTTCAGAAAGAGAGGGAGAGCATAAAAGAGAACCTGAAATGTTTATGATTAAGAATCCTTGTGTGACTGTTTCTGCGTGTGTATTTAGGGGCTGTACTGATATGATTGAATGCATTGTAATCTGCATAGGCTGACAGAAGACAAGCCCTGGCTGACTACTATGTAATGGTGTGTGGGCAGACATCCACTACCAAGTTCAATCATCACACAGACACTTATGTGTTGTTACAATTCTCTCTATTCTATTCTGAAAGGAACACTCACTGTCACAATGGAGAACATTGACCAGAAATCTATGCTAAACTCACCATATGATAACTATCAAAATTGTAATACAGTGCCTTGAGAAATTATTCACACCCCTTGACTTTTTCCATATTTCGTGTTACAGCGTGAATTTAAAGTGGATTCAATCTATATTGTGTCACTGCTCTACACACAATACCCCATAATGTCAAGGTGGAATTATGTTTTTAGAATTGTTACAAATTAATTAAAAATGAAAGCTGAAATGTCTTGAGTCAATAAGTATTCAACACTTTTGTATTGGCAAGCCCAAATAAGTTCAGGAGAGTAAAAATGTGCTTAACAAGTCACATAATAAGTTGTATGGATAATAGTGTTTAACATGATTTTTAAACGACTACCCTCTGAACCACACACACACAATTATATGTAAGGTCCCTCAGTCAAGCAGTGAATTTCAAACACAGATTCAACCACAATGACCAAGGAAGTTTTTCAATGGTACGCAAAGAAGGGCACCTATTGGTAAAAAGAAAATCTCTTTGAGCATGGTGCAGTTATTATTTGCATTGTGTATCAATACACCCAGTCAGTACAACGATACAGGCACCATTGATAACAGTTGCCGGTGAGGAAGGAAACCGCTCAAGGATTTCACCATGAGGCCAGTTACAGAGTTTAACAGCTGTGATAGGAGATACTGTAACTAAGGATGGAACAATAATAACATAAATGACAGAGTAAAAAGAAGGAAGCCTGTACAGAATAAAAATATTCCAAAACATGCATCCTGTTTGTAATAAAGGTCTAAGTAATATTGAAACAAAAAAATCCAGCAATCTACACACAATACCCCATAATGACAAAACAAAAACAGTTTTTTTTAAATGTTTGCAAAATTATTATACATTGAAAAATACGGAAATGTCACATTTACATAAGTATTCAGACCCTTTACTCAGTACTTTGTTGCAGCACCTTTGGCAGCGACTACAGCCTCAAGTCTTCTTAGGTATGATGCTACAAGGTTGGCACACCTGTATTTGGCGGAGTTTCACCCATTCTTCTCTGCAGATCCTCTTAAGCTCTGTCAGGTTGGATGGGGAGCGTTGCTGCACAGCTATTTCATGTCTCTCCAGAGATATTTGATCGGGTTCAAGCCCGGGCTCTGGCTGGGCCACTCAAGGGCATTCAGAGACTTGTCCCGAAGCCACTCCTGCATTGCCTTGGCTGTGTGCTTTGGGTCGAAGTCCTGTTGGAAGGTGAACCTTCGCCCCAGTCAGAGGTGCTGAGAGCTCTGGAGCAGGTTTCCACAGGATCTCTCTGTACCTTGCTCCGTTCATCTTTACCCCATCCTGACTAGTCTCCCAGTCCCTGCCGCTGAAAAGCATCCCCACAACATGATGTTGCCATCACCATGCTTCACCGTAGGGATGGTACCAGGTTTCCTACAGAAGTAACGCTTGGCATTCAGGCCAAAGAGTTCAATCTTGGTTTCATCAGACCAGAGAATCTTGTTCTCATGGTTTGAGAGTAATTTTGTGCCTTTTGACAAACTCCAAGCGGGCTGTCATGTCCCTTTTACTGAGGAGTGGCTTCTGTCTGGCTACTTTACAATAAAGGCCTGATTGGTGGAGTGCTGCAGATTGTCCATCTGGAAGGTTCTCCCATCTCCACAGAGGAACTCTGGAGCTCTGTCAGAGTGACCATTGGGTTCTTGGTCACCTTCCTGACCAAGGCCCTTCTCCCCCGGTTGCTCAGTTTGGCTGGGCGGCCAGCTCTAGGAAGAGTCTTGGTGGTTCTAAACTTCTTCCATTTAAGAATGACGGAGGCCACTGTGTTCTTGGGTAACTTCAATGTTGCAGACATTTTTCTACACAACCCTGTCTCTGAGCTCTACGGACAATTCCTTTGACCTTATGGCTTGGCTTTTTCTCTGACATGCACATTCAACTTTGGGTCCTTATATGGTTGTGTGCCTTTCCAAATCATGTCCAATCAATTGAATTTACCACAGGTGGACTCCAATCAAGTTGTAGAAACATCTCAAGGATGATCAATGGAAACAGGATGCTCCTGAGCTCAATTTCAGGTCTCATAGCAAAGGGTCTGAATACGTATGTAAATAAGGTATCTTTTTAAAAATTGTAATACATTTGCTAAAGTTTCTAAAAAACTGTTTTTGTTAGCTTTGTCATTGTGGGGTATTGTGTGTAGATTGCTGAGGATATTTGTATTTAATCCATTTTACAATAAGGCTGTAATGCAACAAAATGTGGAAAAAGTGAAGGGGTCTGAATACTTTCTGAAGGCACTGTATTTTCAAGCATAGTGGTGGCTGCATCATGTTCTGGGTATGCTTGTCATCGGCAAGGATTAGGGAGTTTTTTTAATTATAAAAATACATGGAATAGAGCTAAGCACAGGTGACAAACTAGAGGAAAACTTGGTTAAGTCTGCTTTCCAACAAACACTAGGAGACAAATTCACCTTTCAGCAGGATAATTACCTTAAATACAAGGCCAAATATTCACTGCAGTTGCTTACCAAGATGACATTGAACGTTCCTGAGTGCCTATTTACAGTTTTGACTTAAATCGGTGTGAAAATCTATGGCAGGCTTGAAAATTATCAACTTGACTGAGCTTAAAGAATTTTAAGAATAAATGGGCAAATATTGTACAATCCAGGTGTCCAAAGCTCTTAAGCCTTGTTCACACTGCAGGCCTCAATGTTCAAATCAGTTTTGTTTTTCAAATCCGTTTTGGAATACTGACTGTCCAAATAGCAAGTTACAAGTCACCAAATCAAATGTGTGTGTTCAGAGGCTGGTTGTGGCACACGGCACAGCCTCATGGCCTCATGTGCACTGCTGAATAATGAATTTAAATCTATTGTATTGAATAATACATTTCATTTGACCTACATTCAATGGTCTTGTAAAATAACTTAATTGTCACAACAAATAAATCATGAATGAATTCAAAATCTATGAAAAATACCTGCTGGTGTTTCAAAACTAAATACAGGTTTCATCAGATGCTAATGATGTACTCCAGCCATTTACATGTACTCATTTAACAGATGCTCGCTCTTATCCAGGGTTACTAACATGAGCAATTATAGTTAAGTGCCTTGTGCAAGGGCACATTGACTTTTTGCCTAGGGGATTCGAACCAGTGACCTTTTGGCTACTGGCCACATGCTCTGAACCATTAGGCTACCTGCCGACCCATAATTAGATGAACTGTGTGCTATTTGCATAATAAGTTAATTACAAGCCAATTATGATTTAATAAGATCACACCTAACCCCGACAGACAATCTGTTTTGCTTCCTTTTCATATCAGAGGAAATCTGACACAACTGGAAAGCTACCTGCTCTGTTACAGAAATCCCTGTCCGAAAAATTAACCCCTGTAGAATAAATAAAATAAAAATGACTTGAGACGGTCAAACAGGCAGTGCAAAAAGGTACTCTGCCACCAGGACCGTGGCTCGAGCATGTCTCCTGCGCTGATTGGTCCTGACGTCAGCGAGTTTGTCTGAGCGCGCTCCCCCCTACTTTGAGCAAGCTAAACGATGCGAGCGCTCGCAGCCGTCGCCGCCGCCCAGTAGAGTTTCCCAGCCCGCGGACCAAGCACAACAACACCGAAAAAACTGACCGTGTGAGGGCAATATACGAAGACCAGAGCTTTTTTCAAACAAGTGTCAAACGTTATCGTGGGGGATTTTTTAAATGCTTTAACTAGTCGCCGACAGAGCGCGAGAGAGTGGAACGAGAGCGAGTCAGCCAGCCTAGAGAGGGATAAGGAAGAAAGAGGGAAAGTAATTGCTGGTATATTTTGGTCCTCGCCAACCGTTACTTTGGATATCAAGAAGATCAGAGGTTGTGTAGTCATGGGATGTACACTGAGCGCCGAGGAGAGAGCGGCTTTAGACAGGAGCAAGGCTATCGAGAAAAACCTAAAAGAAGATGGAGTCACTGCCGCGAAAGACGTAAAACTACTCCTGCTTGGTAAGATTCTTCAGGAGGAGGGGTGGCCCTCGGCTTCTTGTCCATAATCTGAAGTGTCAAAATCACACACCCGCTTTCTGGTTCCCTAGCCAGACTCTAATCTGACTATGAATAGGAATATAAATGAAAACTACAGCATTTATGTACTTTACAGCATTTATGTACTTTACAGCCCCTTGTCTCTTTTCATCCCTCCAGGGGCTGGGGAGTCAGGAAAAAGTACCATCGTGAAACAGATGAAGTAAGTGCCACGGTCTAGCAATTCTTTGCATTGAATGTGTGTGATGGATAGGCTACGCATGAGGCTACACACACACACAGTGACCTATAGCTTGTGATTGAAGAGTATAGTCTACAGAAGCTTATTTGGTCCGCCATATTTAAAGTAATTATTACCTTTACTGGCGGGAAGAGTTACTGGCGGTGTAATTTATTGGCTTAAACCAACAGCGTTGCGGTTACGGGAACATATCGATGAGCTGTTCACAAAAATGGTGCTGAAATCGGAACCTGTTTTGCCTACAGCTAATGCACTTTGGCTTTCACCGAGAGCTTGTCTGTCTACAATAAACCGTGCACTGACCAGTTTCGAGAATCCCTCTCTCAATTAATCTTTGTGGCATGTTTAATCGCACATTTATGCCCCCTGGCCCTCATTATTTGATCTCGCGGTTTACGGGCTGCTTTATCAAGTGTAGAGAAATAAGCGTGTAATAGCTACTATATGTAACCGGGGTATAGAATACAGCCTTAAAACTGGACACCTTTTGTGGGCTATATCTGCTGGTTTGAACGTTTGGTTGGTGTCAATGCCAAATTAGTTGATTCTGTGAAGTAAACCCAAGCGATATAGTTGACGAAGATATTACATTGTTCTCAAATAGCCTACACACATGTAGGATATCTGGTCGAATAATTGGGTGGGAACTTATCACGGCCATTTTTATTTGCCTGCCTTTAAGCCAACACCCTTTCTTTGCCGAATTACATGCCTTTAATCAATCAAACCAATCGTTACGCAATTTCAGACATTCATCTAATTAAGAAGTCAGATTAATGTTTTAATGGCTGTCATTATTTCAACTGTATACCAGCATAGTGTGTGTCTTGGTCTCAGTTTGCTGTGGGGATGCATCTAGATTTATTAATCTTCTATTAATCTTGTCTAGAATAGGCTGGTGTATGCCTACACTGGCATTGGCACATTCGTAGTTTTGATTATGGTTTACCCAGCCTATAATAAAGAAAGTCACAGGAATGCGACTGGTTGTCAGATATTTGATAAAGAAACGCCTCACATTTTCAATTGATTGCTACTGCCATTTTCAGACACCTTATGAGTAATTGTTGTCTGTGATTAAATAACATCTAATAACTACCACAACCTTTTCAGTTTCAACTTTTTTACCACATGAATGAAAGTACCTATTGCAGAATAATTTCAGCCGGGTTCAGTGGTGGACAGCGCCCCTTAGCCTGTGCTCAATGGTTTCCCTTCGGACATTCTCGACTCTTTCCGTTATTGGGATCAAGTTCTCTGAACAAGCGTGGAAAACCCGGAGTGGCATTTCACACCTTTGGTCATCTCTAGATGTTCAATGATGTGTTGTAGTGATTTCAGCGGGTCTGGAGGTTTAGGGTAATGCAATATCGCGTGGATGAAGGGTGGGTGGGTGGTGGGCGGGTTGAATAAAGAGAAAGCATTGCATTAAAAATCCATAAAATGTTGAATTCATATCTGTAGGCTACATTTAGGTTTTTCTTTCATGATTTGTATCTGCTGTTAGTGCGTAGCCTAAGCCCAAGCTTTAGGGCCTAGCTGTTGCATGCCAAATACACACCAATTGCCAAATGCTTTTGGTAACGTTGGCAGAAAAAGTACTAGAGAAAAGCTGTAATATGGAGAGATGAAAATAAATAGAAGGGAGGGCCAGAACAGTAGTCTAATTTTTGGGAAAGATTTAAGTGGTAAAAGAGGATGATGGCGGTGCCGGCTATGTTCTGTGTAATGATTGTGAGGCGCTATACATATTCGACAGTTACAAGACTGGGACATCATGGGAACTGTACTGTTCGGATGGGTTCAATGGAATAGCAGCCCAACTGAAGTCTGGACACTGACTAGGTCTATAACCTCTACAATAGCTTAATATAATATTAACTCCTGCAGATCTAAGCATGTCTTGCAGTAAAATTATAGACCAAATGTAAATTGACTCGGGAACAGGAGTGGGGAAATATTATTTCTTTCTTTCAGTGTCTTGAAAGCTGATAGTATTTTTAAAATCACACAAAATATTGATCCAAGCCGAACTGAAATCTTATCAAAAACATGGGTCATTTTAACAGCTCATAATTTCCTTAAAACCAGTCAAATTGGAAATTTTACCCGAACATTTTTTCCCATTTCTTTTTGTTGAGTTATTTAATTTTCTCCCTGGTCCCTAAACGACTACAGAGAAGCAGAGATGAAAGAGAAAAAACTTTACCAATGTCAGCTAGATGACGCATTAATTCTATCGATCTATGACATTCTGGTGAGCAAGGGTTTATTTAGTCTTCTAGAGCAACAAGTAATGACAGAAGAAATGCTGCATGTATCTAATTCTAGTCAAGTTGACAAACAAACCGTCAGAAATAAGAAGAAACTTAGTCCCATCTATAAAGGCCTGTCAAAAAATGGTTCCACCATCTTGACCGTACAGTGTCTTTTTCTATATTTGCAGGTTCGGGTCGGGTGTGGTGCCTCAGATTCTCACTTCATTACACAGTCGGGCGGTTGCCGATGGGTTATTAGCAATTACAGGCGGGTGCGGGTGAACAAACAGCTGACCCACGCATCACCATTTTGTTGCTAAGAGAGCTGTCACCTTGGCAGATTCAATTGAGATTATGTTTTTTGTAAATAGGTACGTTGGTGGCATGTGCAACATCATTTCATTATGAAGAAGAAACCAAATTGCATTTGATGCAAAAGTGAGTGAAAAATTATAAGGGAAGGTTTTAAAAGCAATTTCGTAACTACTCTAACCAAATGCGATTATATTTGTCACATGCTTCGTAAAAGAACGGGTGTAGACTAACAGTGAAACGGTTACTTACGGGCCCTTTGCAACATTGAGTAACGATAACATGTGCAGGGGTATGAGGTCGAGGAATAAAGTGACTAGGCAACAGGATAGATAAAACAGTAGCAGCAGCGTATGTGATGAGCCAAAAAGATTTGTGCAAAAAGTGTCAATGCAGATCGTGAAATAGTTAACCAAATAGCAACCCGGACTAACTATTTATCACTCTTATGACTTGGGAGTAGAAGCTGTTCAGGGTCCTGTTGGTTCCAGACTTGGTGCATCGGTACCACTTGCCATGCAGTAGCAGACAGAACAGTTTATGACTTGGGTGACTGTAGTCTCAATTTTTAGGACCTTCTGACACCATCTGGTATCTAGGTCCTGGATGACAGGGAGCACCAGTGATGTACTGGGCCTCACTACACTCTGTAGCGCCTTGCAGTCAGATGCCGAGCAGTTGCCATTCCAAGCGGTAATGCAGCCAGTCAAATGCTCTCAAATGGTGCAGCTGTAGAACATAGAGGATCTGAGGGCCCTGGACAAATCTTTTCTAGCCTACTAAGGGAGAAGAGGCGTTGTCGTGCCCTCTTCACAACTGTGTTGTTTTGTGGGGACCATGATAGATCCTTAGTGATGTGGATACAGAGGAACTTGACACTCTACGTTTCAAGTAGAAGTAACCTACTACTTGAAACGTAGGTATTACAGACTGGGTTAGGGAGAGGTTGAAAATGTCAGTGAAGACGCTTGTCAGCTGGTTGGCTCATGCTCCGAATACACGTCTGAATGTTAACCTGTTTAAAGGTCTTACTCACATTGGCTACGGAGAGCGTGATCACACAGTCGTCCAGAACAGCTGGTTCTCATCCATGGTTGTGCTGTTTGTCTCGAGGCGAGCATAGAAGACATTTGGCTTGTCTGGTAGGCTCACGACTGGGTTCCCCTTTGTAATCCGTGATAGTTTGCAAGCCCTGCCAAATCGGACGAGTGGCAGAACCAGCGTAGTAGGATTCGATCTTAGTCCTGTATTGACACCTTGCCTGTTTGATGGCTCGTCAGATGTCTTAGCAGGATTTCTTATAAGCGTCCCGCTCCTTGAAAGCGGTAGCTCCAGCCTTAAACTCAGTGCTGAGGTTGCCTGTAATCCATGTATTTTGGTTAGACATCGTTGATGCACTTATTAATGAAGCCGGTGACTGATGTGGTAAACTCCTCAATACCATCGGATGAATCCCTGGAACATATTCCAGTCTGTGCTAGCGAAACAGTCCTGTAGCTTAGCATCACCTTCATTGGACCACTTCTGTATTGAGCGCATCGCTGGTACTTCAAGTTTGAGTTTTTGCTTGTAAGCAGGAATCAGGAGGATATGGTCAAATGGAGGGCGAGGGAGAGCTTTGTATGTGTTTGTGTGTGGTGTAAAGGTGATCTACAGTTTTGTCACCTCTAATTGTACAGGTGACATGCTGGTAGAATTGAGGTAAGACCAATTTCATTTTTCCTGCATTAAAATCCCCGGTCACTAGAAGCACCGGCTCTCGGTGATCATTTTCTTGTTTGCTTATGGCCCTGTACAGCAATGGAGGCTTCTGAGGGCAGGACGGCTCATAATAAAGCCTGGAACGGTGCTAATGGAATGGCTTCAAACACATGGAAACCATGTGATTAATGTATTTGATACCATTCCACTAATTCCGCTCCAGCCATTACCACGAGTCTGTCCTCTCCAATTAAGGTGCCACCAACCTCCTCTGCTATACAGCTCATTGAGTGTGGTCTTAGAGCCACCAACCTCCTCTGCCATACTGCTCATTGAGTGTGGTCTTAGTGCCACCAACCTCCTCTGCTAAACAGCTCATTGAGTGTGGTCTAAGATCATCAACCTCCTCTGCTAAACAGCTCATTGAGTGTGGTCTAAGATCATCAACCTCCTCTGTTATACAGCTCATTGAGTGTGGTCTTAGTGCCACCAACCTCCTCTGCTATACAGCTCATTGATTGTGGTCTAAGATCATCAACCTCCTCTGTTATACAGCTCATTGATTGTGGTCTAAGATCATCAACCTCCTCTGTTATACAGCTCATTGATTGTGGTCTAAGATCATCAACCTCCTCTGTTATACAGCTCATTGAGTGTGGTCTTAGAGCATCGGTTTGTGGTGGTAAAGCTACAAAAAATCTAGATGGAAACTCTTTGTAAATAATATAGTCTACAGCTTATTCTAAGTTAGGCGAGCAGAACCTCAAGACTGTCTTAATATTAGGGATTGTGCTCCAGCTGTTAACAAAGACACCACCCCCTTGAGTTTACCCGAGGCTGCCGTTCGATCCTGCCGGTACATAAAAAAATCCATGTCCTTGTTTGGCCACGACTCCTAGAAATGTAGAATATTACAGTTCTCCAGGTCCCGTTGATAGGATAGTCTTGAACGGAGCTTGTTCCATTTGTTTTCCAGTGATTGTATGTTGTTCATCAATAGAACGGAGGGGGTTTAAGAGTCGAGGCTGTTATAGCAGCAAAGGGGGGGACCAACTCCATATTAATGCCCATGATTTTGGAATGAGATGTTATACAAGCAGGTGTTCACATACTTTTGTAATGAGATAGAGATATAGATGATAGATATCCACACACGCAATAATTTCAACTATTTCTGAGTTACAGTTCGTAAGGAAATAGGTCAATTTAAATAAATTCATTAGGCCCTAATCTATGGATTTCACATGACTATTGCAGGGGCGCAGACAATCAGAATAACTTATTTCGCACAAAAAGTGCTTTATTACAGAAATAAATACTCCTCAATTTCATCAGCTGTCCAGTTGGCTTGTCTCAGAAGATCTTGCAGGTGAAGAAGCCGGATGTGGAGGTCCTGGGCTGGCATGGTTACACGTGGTCTACGGTTGTGACGCCTGTTGGACATACTACCAAATTCTCTAAAATGATGTCTGAGGTGGCTTATGGTAGAGAAATTAACATTAAATTATCTGGCAACAGCTCTGATCGCGACAAACCATTTCTGTATGGACCTCACTTTATGCACGGGGGTATTGTCATGGTGAAACAGGGAAGGGCCTTCCCTAAACCTTTGCCATAAAGTTGGAAGCACAGAATCGTCTAGAATGTCATTGTATGCTGTAGTGTTAAGATTTCCCTTCACTGAAATTAAGGGGCCTAGCCTGAACCATGGAAAAACAGCCCCAGACCATTATTCTTCCTTCACCAAACTTTACAGTTGGCACTATGCATTGGGGCAGGTAGTGTTCTCCTAGTGTTCTCCTGACGTTGCTTCCAGAGGCAGTTTTGAATGCGGTAGTGAGTGTTGCAACAGAGGACAGAATTTTTACACGCTACACGCTTCAGTACTTGGCGGTCCCGTTATGTGAGCTTGTGTGACCTACCACTTCACGGCTGAGGCGGTTGTTGCTTCTATACATTGACTTCAATAACGGCACTTACAGTTGACCGGGACAGCTCTAGCAGGGCAGAAATTTAACAAACTGACTTGTTGGAAAGGTGGTATCCTATAATGTTGCCACGTTGAAAGTAACTGAGCTCTTCACTAAAGCCATTATACTGCCAATGTTTGTCTATGGAGATTGCATGGCTGTGTGGTCGATTTTATACACCTGTCAGCAACGGGTGTGGCTGAAATATCCACTGATTTGAAGGGGTCCACATACTTGTGTGTGATATATATACACACACACAAAAATATTCTATAGATTTCAACAATTTTGTATAACAATAAATAAAACTCAAGTTTTGAATTCGGCATTGTTTTGTGTATCAGTTCATAAAGCATATGCCATGGAATCAGTACACAGAAATTTTCCTCCCCACTATTTTGCAACCTGTATGGCACAGCTGTCAATGTTTTGTTCCTTAAATGAAACTGGTATACTTTATCACAATTTTCTTTAGCCAATTTTGGTCTTTAATGCAGGGCCGACAGACAAGTTCCTTACCTTCAGGGTATTTATTAACAAGGCACAGTATAAGGACACAGAGGTGCAAGGAGTACAAAACATTAAGAACACCTGCTCTTTCCATGACAGACTTACCAGGTGAAAGCTATGATCCCTTATTGATGTCACTTGTTAAATCCACTTCAGTGTAGATGAAGCGGAGGAGACAGGTTTAAGAAGGATTTGTAAGCCTTGAGACATGGATTGTGCATGTGTGCCATTGAGGGTGAATGGGCAAGCCAAAATATTTAAGTGGCTTTGAACGTGGTATGGTAGTGTCCATGCCCCAATTAATTGAGGCTGTTCTGAGGGCAAAGAGGGTACAATTCAACATTAGGGAGGTGTTTTGTACACATACATTCAGACAAAGGAAGTATTCTAAGGCATATAAGTGGTCTAATTGGCGATGTACATTTAACAGTGAGCACCAAAAGTATTGGGACAGTGACATTTGTTGTTTTGGCTCTGTACTCCAGCACTTTGGATTTGAAGTGATACAATGACTAGGAGGTTACAGTTAACTGTCTGCTTTAATTTGAGGGTAAGAATAGAATGTTTCTAAGCACGTCTACATGAATGTGGATGCTACCATGATTACGGATAGACCTGAATGAATCATGAATAATGAGTGAGAAAGACAGATGCACAAATATCATACCCCCAAGACATAATAACCTAACCTCTCACAATAACAGGGATTCATCTTTTTTGGGGGGGGATGAAATGTGCCTCTAACTTTCTCAATTCTTTCAGGACTATCTGTAATCATGGTAGCATCCACATTAATGTAGAAGTGTTTAGGAACATGCTCTATTCTTATTTACAAGAAAACAGACACTACATTACTTACTATTTATTTCTATTGGGCACAAAATAATCTGAAACCACCGAAACAGAAAGCAAATGCATCCAACAAATTTGTAGTCAAACAAGCATGACATAGTCATTGCATGCCAGGAATATTGGACCAAATACTTTTTACTACTTGAATACACAAGTGAATGACCTAATACTTTTGTACAAAAAGTGCTGTAATTTCTAAATGGTTCACCCAATATGGATGGAAATATCCTCAAATTAAAGCTGACAGTCTCCATGTTATCCTCATAGTATCATTTCAAGTCCAAAGTGCTGGAGTACAGAGCCAAAACAACAACAAATGTGTCACTGTCCCAGTACTTTCAGAGTTCACTATATATATATATACAGGCAAGGAAGTCAGCATTATGCAATCTTATTAACACATGGACAGCTCCTTACTTACACTCGGGCACGTAGGCCACCAAAAACACAGAACACCTGGAAATGGAGATAAACTGCATTTATAGCTGAGGAAGGGAGAGGAATGATGATTATCAGAGTGAGTTCAGGTTTGGTGAGTTGGCAGCAGAGGGGGCGTGTCTCATCTCAACTCATCCAGAACGCCGCAGCCCGTCTGGTGTTCAACCTTCCCAAGTTCTCTCACGTCACCCCGCTCCTCCGCTCTCTCCACTGGCTTCCAGTTGAAGCTCGCATCCGCTACAAGACCATGGTGCTTGCCTACGGAGCTGTGAGGGGAACGGCACCTCAGTACCTCCAGGCTCTGATCAGGCCCTACACCCAAACAAGGGCACTGCGTTCATCCACCTCTGGCCTGCTCGCCTCCCTACCACTGAGGAAGTACAGTTCCCGGTCAGCCCAGTCAAAACTGTTCGCTGCTCTGGCCCCCCAATGGTGGAACAAACTCCCTCACGACGCCAGGACAGCGGAGTCAATCACCACCTTCCGGAGACACCTGAAACCCCACCTCTTTAAGGAATACCTAGGATAGGATAAAGTAATCCTTCTCCCCCCCCCCTTAAAAGACCTAGATGCACTATTGTAAAGTGGCTGTTCCACTGGATGTCATAAGGTGAATGCACCAATTTGTAAGTCGCTCTGGATAAGAGCGTCTGCTAAATGACTTAAATGTAAAATGTAATGTAAATGTGTCCAGAGGGTAATTAGGGAATTGGTGAGATGGCATGGACCTTCAGAACAGCTACCCTGAGCTTTTTTTGTTAGTGAAGCGTAGATGAATGGGGAATGGGGAGCATTAGTTTTAAAGCCCAGCTAATGAGGGATTTAATTGGATGAGAATGCAAGACTGTGAAATCTCTAGCCAGCAGTGATTACAATACAGAATAATATGTTGCTGCAGGTGCAATGGAAGCATGTCTGGAATGTTGGCGTGTGTGAGAATAAATCGGTGTGTTTGTCTGACCTGAGAGGAACAACGTCTAGTGTGTTAAGTGTTCATGGGCTTGATTTTCACACCGCTATTCATGAAAAGGTGTGAAACCATGTCTCTCTTTGTGTTTGTTTGTTTTCTGTGTGTCAGAGAGAGACGTGAACAGAGATCGAGAGGGTCAGAGCGAGGGTGGGGGTGGGTGCTAATATTTGCCAAGCAGAGTGCATGCAGTAAAGGTTTTTCAGGATATGTGATTATGCTACTTAACTGGACCTTTGTCCAGGCAGCAATACCCATCTGCCTCATCATTCGCAGTGTGAGGAGGAAGTGACTAAACTCATGTCACACTAACTCCAACTGGACTGGACTCTTTTACCTAATGCTTAGGCCACACTTTACTATCAAGGAACGGTCAGAGGAATAAATTGTGCACTGTGTATTAGACCGGGGGGGGTGTCGATGAGATGTAGGCCATGTGTGAACAGGCATCTCTATCTCTTTCTCCTCGTTCTCTCTGAGAGGAATGTTTGGACCATCTGTTTATAAAGACGGTGTATTTTATGTGTATGGGAAGAGTGGGTCCAGAGTTGGTCCAGGTGGTAAATTGACCACTAGGGCCAGGGTTGGGTAAATGTAATCTGTTACAGTTACTAGTTACCTGTCCAATCCGCATTAAATGGTTGAATGGAAACCTGGTGAAATCAGCTACTCCCCAACCCTGCCGAGGGCTCTCTGTGTGGCCTTTTTGTATTTGTAAGCATGCCATGATGATGTGTGTGCCACACTGCGTGCATGTGTGTGGTTTGATTTATTTAGTGATTCATCACTTGCACATACAGTGGCTTGTGAAAGTATTCACCCCCTTGGCATTTTTCCTATTTTGTTGCCTTACAACCTGGAATTAAAATATATTTTTGGGGGTTTGTATCATTTGATTTATACAACATGCCTACCACTTTGAAGATGCAAAATATTTTTTATTGTAAAACAAACAAGAAATAAGGCAAAAAAAACAGGACACTTGAGCGTGCATAACTATTCACCCCCCCCAAGTCAATACTTTGCAGAGACACCGTTTGCAGCAATTACAGCTGCAAGTCTCTTGGGGTATGTCTCTATAAGCGTGGTACATCTAGCCACTGGGGGTTTTTGCCCGTTCTTCAAGGCAAAACTGCTCCAGCTCATCAAGTTGGATGGGTTCCGCTGGTGTACAGCAATCTTTAAGTCATACCACAGATTCTCAATTGGATTGAGGTCTGTGCTTTGACTAGGCCATTCCAAGACATTTAAATGTTTCCCTTAAACCACTCAAGTGTTGCTTCAGCAGTATGCTTAGGGCCATTGTCCTGCTGGAAGATGGACCTTCATCCCGGTCTCAAAGCTGTGGAAGAATGAAACAGGTTTTCCCTCAAGAATTTCCCTGTATTTAGCGTTATCCATCATTCCTTAAATTCTGACCAGTTTCCCAGTCCCTGCCGATGAAAAACATCCCCACAGCATGATGCTGCCACCACCATGCTTCACTGTGGAGATGGTGTTCTCGGGGTGATGAGAGGTGTTGGGTTTGCGCCAGACATAGCATTTTCCTTGATGGCCAAAAGCTACATTTTAGTCTCATCTGACCAGAGTGCCTTCTTCCATATGTTTGGGGAGTCTCACACATGCCTTTTGGCAAACACCAAACATGTTTGCTTATTTTCTTCTGGCCACTCTTCTGTAAAGCCCAGCTGGAGTGTATGGCTTAAAGTGGTCCTATGGATAGATACTCCAATCTCCGCTGTGGCGCTTTGCAGCTCCTTCAGGGTTTCCAGTCTCTGCTGTGGAGCTTTGCAGCTCCTTCAGGGTTTCCAATCTCCGCTGTGGAGCTTTGCTGCTCCTTCAGGGTTTCCAATCTCCTCTGTGGAGCTTTGCAGCTCCTTCAGGGTTTCCAATCTCCGCTGTGGAGCTTTGCAGCTCCTTCAGGGTGTCCAATCTCCGCTGTGGAGCTTTGCAGCTCCTTCAGGGTGTCCAATCTCCGCTGTGGAGCTTTGCAGCTCCTTCAGGGTTATATTTGGTCTCTTTGTTGCCTCTCTGATTAATGCCCTCCTGGCCTGGTCCGTAAGGTTTGGTGGGCGGCCCTCTCTTGTCAGGTTTGTTGTGGTGCCCTATTCTTTCCATCTTTGAATAATGGATTTAATGATGTTCAAAGTTTCTGATATTTTTTTTATAGCCCAACCTTGATCTGTACTTCTCCACAACTTTGTCTCTGACCTGTTTGGAGAGCTCCTTGGTCTTCATAGCCTCTAACCCTAGGAAGCTCTTTGCAACCTTCTCCTCCCTCCTGAATCCTCCTCCCCCTCCCCCCCCTCCTCCTCTCTGCAGATGACTTCGTCAACCATTTTGAAAAGAAGGTCGACTCCGATCCTCGTTTGCTAAGTCAAACGACACCGCTGGTTCTGCTCACACTGCCCTACCCTGTGCTCTGACCTCTTTCTCCCCTCTCTCCCAGATGAAATCTGCGTCTTGTGACGGCTGCCCGCTTGACCCTATCCCCCTCCTCTCTTCTCCAGACCATTTCCGGAGACCTTCTCCCTTACCTCGCTCATCAACTCATCCCTGACCGCTGGCTACGTCCCTTCCGTCTTCAAGAGAGCGAGAGTTGCACCCCTTCTGAAAAAACCTACACTCGATCCCTCCGATGTCAACAACTACAGACCAGTATCCCTTCTTTCTTTTCTCTCCAAAACTCTTGAACGTGCCGTCCTTGGCCAGCTCTCCCGCTATCTCTCTCAGAATGACCTTCTTGATCCTAATCAGTCAGGTTTCAAGACTAGTCATTCAACTGAGACTGCTCTTCTCTGTATCACGGAGGCGCTCCGCACTGCTAAAGCTAACTCTCTCTCTCTGCTCTCATCCTTCTAGACCTTCGGCTGCCTTCGATACTGTGAACCATCAGATCCTCCTCTCCACCCTCTCCGAGTTGGGCATCTCCGGCGCGGCCCACGCTTGGATTGCGTCCTACCTGACAGGTCGCTCCTACCAGGTGGCGTGGCGAGAATCCGTCTCCACACCACGTGCTCTCACCACTGGTGTCCCCCAGGGCTCTGTTCTAGGCCCTCTCCTATTCTCGCTATACACCAAGTCACTTGGCTCTGTCATAACCTCACATGGTCTCTCCTATCATTGCTATGCAGACGACACACAATTAATCTTCTCCTTTCCCCTTCTGATGACCAGGTGGCGAATCGCATCTCTGCATGTCTGGCAGACATATCCGTGTGGATGACGGATCACCACCTCAAGCTGAACCTCGGCAAGACAGAGCTGCTCTTCCTCCCGGGAAGGACTGCCCGTTCCATGATCTCGCCATCACGGTTGACAACTCCATTGTGTCCTCCTCCCAGAGCGCTAAGAACCTTGGCGTGATCCTGGACAACACCCTGTCGTTCTCAACTAACATCAAGGCGGTGGCCCGTTCCTGTAGGTTCATGCTCTACAACATCCGCAGAGTACGACCCTGCCTCACACAGGAAGCGGCGCAGGTCCTAATCCAGGCACTTGTCATCTCCCGTCTGGATTACTGCAACTCGCTGTTGGCTGGGCTCCTGCCTGTGCCATTAAACCCTACAACTCATCCAGAACGCCGCAGCCCGTCTGGTGTTCAACCTTCCCAAGTTCTCTCACGTCACCCCGCTCCTCCGCTCCCTCCACTGGCTTCCAGTTGAAGCTCGCATCCGCTACAAGACCATGGTGCTTGCCCTACGGAGCTGTGAGGGGAACGGCACCTCAGTACCTCCAGGCTCTGATCAGGCCCTACACCCAAACAAGGGCACTGCGTTCATCCACCTCTGGCCTGCTCGCCTCCCTACCACTGAGGAAGTACAGTTCCCGCTCAGCCCAGTCAAAACTGTTCGCTGCTCTGGCCCCCCAATGGTGGAACAAACTCCCTCACGACGCCAGGACAGCGGAGTTAATCACCACCTTCCGGAGACACCTGAAACCCCACCTCTTTAAGGAATACCTAGGATAGGATAAAGTAATCCCTCTCATCCCCCCTCCCCCTGAAAAGATTTAGATGCACTACTGTTCCACTGGAGGTCATAAGGTGAATGCACCAATTTGTAAGTCGCTCTGGATAAGAGCGTCTGCTAAATGACTTAAATGTAAATGTAAATGTACCGCTTGCTTGGTGGTGCCCCTTGCTTAGTGGTGTTGCAGACTCTGGGGCCTTTCAGAACAGGTGTATATATACTGAGATCATGTGACAGATCATGTGACACTTAGATTGCACACAGGTGGACTTTATTATGTGACTTCTGAAGGTAATTGGTTGCACCAGATCTTATTTAGGGGCTTCATAGCAAAGGTGGTGAATACATATGTCCATTACATGACATCCAAATAAAAAGCCATTTAAATAACAAAATAGGAAAAATACCAAGGGGGTGAATACTTCTGTAAGGGGCTTTGTAAATCAAGTTTGGATGTATTAGCAGTTTATTAAATGATTGGATAAAGGAAAGGAAAAGGAAAGGAATCGAAGTTGGTATTAGACCTGGATAACTGACATGATTGTTGAAGTTCTAAGGGTAGTCTGATGACTCTGCTTATATTGGTCACATGAACTATGTGTCCTCCTCTTTGATTGGACTGTGATGTTCATCCCCGCTATTCTCCTTTCAAAATATGACTAAGTTTGAAAGTGAAAACAGTAGGAGAGGTTTTAGATGTTTGTCAAGCATTTCCTCAGCCTATCTGTCTGCATTAGTCTCCATGGTTCTCTGGTCTCTGTTCTGCTCATTAGCAGTCTCTATTGTGTGAGACAGTCCCAATTGTTCTCTTTACCTCCATCTGTGGTCCAGCCTCTCACACACACATACACTAAAGCCAAGCACGGGTATGAAATTTAGGCCAAGCCCTACCCATGCCTGTGACGTTCAGGCCCTACCATACCGGGGCCCAAATTGCATCTGCCAAATTTAAGGCCCGCGTAGTTAGTATACCCATTAATTGCTAGTCTCTATCTGTCCCCCGCACAGCCTCCTCCGTTCCGTGTGTGTGAGTATCCATAGCAACGGCTCCACTTTTGTTAACTTGCTTAATGACGAGATGTGAAATAGCTGTTAGCTAGCTACTTTTCATCACTCTAAACTCTGACAAAACTCATAAAACATTATTGTTTTCTGTGAAATAATCTCGACTCTGACAATGTTTTGTCATCCTAGAACATCCACAGTATACCACAGTGTTAAAATAGTGAAAAATATTTTTCAGTGGCAATTGAGGAGACGATAACTGACTAAATAGACCCAGAAAAAACTATGACTACACTGAACAAAAACATAAACGCAACATGCAATAATTTCAAAGATTTTAATGAGTTACAGTTCATATAAAGAAATCAGTCAACTTAAATAAATAGAATAGGCCCTAATCTATGGATTTCACGACTGGGAATACAGATATGCATCTGTTTGTCACAGATGCCTTTAAAAAAAGATAGGGGCGTGGATCAGAAACCCAGTCAATATTTGGTGTGACCACCATTTGCCTCATGCAATGTGACACATCTCCTTCGCATAGAGTTGATCAAGCTGTTGATTGTTGCCTGTGGAATGTTATTCCACTCCTCTTCAATGGCTGTGCGAAGTTGCTGGATATTGGCAGGAACTGGAACACACGGTCGTACACGTAGATTCAGAGCATCCCAAACATGCTCATTGGGTGACATGCCTGGTGAGTATGCAGGCCATTGAAGAACTGGGACATTTACAGCTTCCAGGAATTGTGTACAAATCCTTGTGACATGGGTCTGTGCATTATTATTGTGAGACATGAGGTGATGGCGGCAGATGAATGGCACAACAATGAGCCTCAAGATCTCATTACAGTATCTCTGTGCATTCAAATTGCCATCGATAAAATGCAATTGTATTTGTTGTCCGTAGCTTATGCCTGCCCATACCATAACCCCACCGCCACCATGTGGCACTCTGTTCACAACGTTGACATCAGCAAACTTCTCACCCACACGACGCCATACAGATGAAACCAGGATTCATCCGTGAAGAGGACACTTCTCCTGCGTGACAGTGGCCATCGAAAGTGAGCATTTGCCCACATTGGTTACGACGCTGAACTAAAGTCAGGTCAAGACTCTGGTGATGGCGATGAGACGGTTTCTGACAGTTTGTGCAGAAATTCTTTCTGTTGTGTAAACTGAGTTTTATCAGCCGTCTGAGTGGCTGGTCTCAGACAATCCATTTTACAGACAATTTCATTTGACTTATCGTGTAGATTCAACAAAGACCGAATGCAACATTAGCACAAGAGAAGACAGCGTTAGCACCCACTAGTTGACGGGGAAAAATACTACCTACCTCAAGAGACATCTGAAAGAGCATCATCCCAATATATAAGCGTTGGTAGGCTAACAGATTGCTAGTTACTGCTAGTTAGTTGTTTTCTGCAACCTATCATTCCACTACTTTGATTACAATATAGTTACAGCATGCAAAGGAGCAGGGCTCCAGACTGAAACCATTTTCTGGCATTTTGTGACCCTTTGACTTGGCTGTGTGAGTTAAATTTGTAATTGATTGTGTGCGAGCTGAACATTCATTACAAGGTCACCTCACTCAAAAGTTTTAAAATGTCCTATTTTTTTGGGTGGCTACAACCATGATTTGGTCAAACAGTAAAGTGCATTATAAAAACCTCATGATTCCGGTAATTAAAGTCTGCCCACCCCCTGGGCCTGTTTGCTGGGGTCTGTTCTGCTGGGACCTGCTGCTGTGATGAGCGAGCCACTGTATGTGCCCTCCGGGAGAGAGAAGAAAGGCTTCTGATTGTATACAATTGAAAAAAAGTCAAATTGCAGGAAATACAGTGCATTCGGAAAGTATTCAGACCCCTTGACTTTTTCAACATTTTGTTACATTACAGCCTTATTCTAAAATTGATTAAATTGTTTTTTCCCCTCGTCAATCTACACACAGTACCCCATAATAACAAAGCAAAAACAGGTTTTTATAAATTTTTGCACATTTTGAAAAAAAAAAAAACTTAAATATGACATTTACATAAGTATTCAGACCTTTTACTTAGTACTTTGCTGAAACACCTTTGGCAGCGATTTCTGCCTGAGGACTCTGGAGCAGGTTTTCATCAAGGATCTCTCTGTACTTTGCCCCATTCATCTTTTCCTCGATCCTGGCTAGTCTCCCAGTCCCTGCTGCTGAAAGAATCCCCACAGCTTGATGCTGCCACCACCATGCTTCACTGTAGGGATGGTGCCAGGTTTTCTCCAGACGTGATGCTTGGCATTCAGGTCTGAGAGTCTTTAGGTGTCTTTTGGCAAACTCCAAACGGGCTGTCATGTGTTTTTTTACTGAGGAGTGACTTCCATCTGGCCACTCTACCATAAAGGCCTGATTGGTGGAGTGCTGGAGAGATGGTTGTCCTTCTGGAAGGTTCCCCCCTCTCCACAGAAGAACTCTAGAGCTCTGTCAGTGACCATCGGGATCTTGGTCACCTACCAAGACCAAGGCCCTTCTCCCCCGATTGCTCAGTTTGGCTGGGCGGCCAGCTATAGGAAGAGTCTTGGTGGTTCCAAACTTCTTCTATTTAAGAGTGATGGAGGCCACTGTGTTCTTGAGGACTTTCAATGCTGCAGATATTTTTTGGTACCCTTCCCCAGATCTGTGCCTCGACACATTAGGAGCTCTACGGACAATTTCTTAGACCTCATATAGACAAGTCTGTGCCTTTCCAAATCATGTCCAATCTATTGAATTTACCACAAGTGGATTCTAATCCCGTTGCAGAAACATCTCAAGGATGATGAATGGAAACATGATCCACTTGCGCTCAATTTCGAGTCTGTAACGTAAAGACGTGGAGAAAGTCAAAGGGTTCTAAATACTTTCCGAAGGCACTGTACCTTTGGAAACAACTACTGTTGTTCTCAGCTTTCTGTGGGTATACTTTTCATTTGAGCTCAATAGCAACTATTTTTTACAACCGAGATATTTGATATGGCTTTCAGATCTGAAGTGCGCGAAATGCGCAATTGCACATCAGCCATTGCGTGTGCATAGGGTAGCAGGGCTACAACTGCAAAATAAAAAGGGACATTATATTTGCTGGTGGATTAATACATGGCTACTAGCAGTGGGTATTATATTTTGTGTCAGTGAGCTAGCTAATGTGTTTTGAGGTTTCACTTCCTCATGTTGAATAAGCCCCAAAATTAGCCTATGATATCGATCTATTTAAAGATGTAGGCAAATTCATCTCTTTTGAACAAAAAAAAATCAGACATTTCGGGAGTCCTATTTTTAACAGTAAAATATAACAACAATACTCACAATTCATGACAATCACTGGATTAGGTTGCTCCACAAAATATCTCAGTAGTCTATTACACAGTTTAAAGCACTGTGAAATACTTTAAAAGGTGAATGAGAAAGAAAAACTGCTATTTCGTGACGCCGCAAATCTTTTTTGGGGGTGCTACCAAGTCAAGTCAGGTCTGGTGCCACTGGAAAAGTTGGTGGCACTGGTGAAATGTTAAGCCCTGCTAAGGGGTGTGATTTTTAATCTGTAGTTGGTTGTTGGGAGGAAAATTATGCGATCGGATGTTATGCAGGAAAATATGTTGATAGAACCAGCCTATGTATGTTGGTGCACATGGAAGTCAGTGATTTATGTTTACTATAGGTTAATGAGGCAATGCAAATGTGATGTAACAAAAATATGACTAAAAATACAATTTTATTTAGTTGTCTGAAATGGCCCACTGTTTTCATCATTTTGACAATAACTAGACTAACTACTAAAATGACAAAAATGGGACTAAGACAGTGATATTTTAGTCAAAATTACTAAGACTAAATCTAAAACAGAGTGCCAAAATGAACAGTGGTATATCATAGTTCCCATCATCTTAGTATAGAACATGCATCATAACTTAAACCTTCTTCCTCTAAACCAGCTGTCTCCTCTTCATATCAGAAAAAGCGATTGTGTTCATGTTGTAGGTTAAACAACCCCTAGCTTCCCTCCCAGTGTAACCTGAAGAGGCCAGTGTTTTGTTGTTAGCGCTTTCTGATGCAGAGGCAGTGATAAAAGGAGAACAACAAAGACACAGAGCCTCCACTGAATTACTGCTGTCAGAAGAATCAATAGAACTGGGCTATTGACAAACACTCACTGTAGATCTCATTGAATATGCAGACTTTAAGGTTTTGTTCTACAGCCGTCGTTGTGTTTTACATCTATTTGTGAGCCTGAATAACAGCTACATTCATATCTGTACTTTGGTCACGTAATAATATGAACCTTAGTTTGCCTATTTCCTAATAGAAAGTCTAGCTAAATAATCAGTTTATTGAACACAATGGAGATGGTTCCCTTTTCTTGGGTATAAATAATGTAACTGTGGAATGTTCTATAGAATGTCCCCAGGACAGTCCCAAATGTGAATTGAAATCGAGCTACAATGTAGTGCCAAAATGACAAGCTTTGGAACAGTGTCGAGAGCAGACTGTGTGTGAAGACGTGGGAGTGTGCAACCAGCATGCTTTAGTAGGAGCTGATTTGCTTCAATGACTAATTTCTATAGGGAAATGTGTGAGGGACAATACAAATGAAGACCATAAAATTGTATTGTGTGTGTTCTCATCCTGATGGCCTAGGAAAGGGACACTCCCTGTATCTGCCTTCAGAGGAAACTGACTCACTGAGCTAAGCCAGAGAGGAAGAGGCGAAACGAGAGGGTCCACTCCCGTCAAAATCTGTCCACACGTGAACACACCGATTCTGCTTAATACGCAGACCGCCTGCCTTCCCGCCTTTGGATCAATGACTCCCATTGTTAGAGCAGAGACGAGACCATCTTGTCATTATATATGGTATCTCTGGCTAAGCTGACATAGAAAAGAAAAGGTGCAGCGTGGCATACTGCTGGGTTGTGAAGCACTGTTCTGTACGCTCAGTCTGGTCTATACTGAACTTCCCCCGCTTCTGCTCCTTGTCACTAAGCTCTGGAAACTCCCCCATGCCTACTCTATCTGTTTCAGGCGCTATGTCCTTTCTCATCTCTTGAAAGTCTCTATCCGAGACACTCATTATACACTCGCCCTGCTCTCGTTCACTCTCTGTTCCCTCTCTCTGTTTTCTCCTGTTTCTCTCTTTCTCTATGGCTGCTCTCTCGCTCTCTGTTCCCTCTCTCTGTTTTCTCCTGTTTCTCTCTTTCTCTATGGCTGCTCTCTCGCTCTCTGTTCCCTCTCTCTCTCTGTTTTCTCCTGTTTCTCTCTTTCTCTATGGCTGCTCTCTCGCTCTCTGTTCCCTCTCTCTGTTTTCTCCTGTTTCTCTCTTTCTCTATGGCTGCTCTCGTTCACTCTCTGTTCCCTCTCTCTGTTTTCTCCTGTTTCTCTCTTTCTCTATGGCTGCTCTCTCACTCTCTGTTCCCTCTCTCTCTGTTTTCTCCTGTTTCTCTCTTTCTCTATGGCTGCTCTCGTTCACTCTCTGTTCCCTCTCTCTGTTTTCTCCTGTTTCTCTCTTTCTCTATGGCTGCTCTCTCGCTCTCTGTTCCCTCTCTCTGTTTTCTCCTGTTTCTCTCTTTCTCTATGGCTGCTCTCTCACTCTCTGTTCCCTCTCTCTCTGTTTTCTCCTGTTTCTCTCTTTCTCTATGGCTGCTCTCGTTCACTCTCTGTTCCCTCTCTCTCTCTGTTTTCTCCTGTTTCTCTCTTTCTCTATGGCTGCTCTCTCGCTCTCTGTTCCCTCTCTCTGTTTTCTCCTGTTTCTCTCTTTCTCTATGGCTGCTCTCTGTTCCCTCTCTCTCTGTTTTCTCCTGTTTCTCTCTTTCTCTATGGCTGCTCACTCACTCTCTGTTCCCTCTCTGTTTTCTCCTGTTTCTCTCTTTCTCTATGGCTGCTCTCTCTCTCTGTTTTCTCCTGTTTCTCTCTTTCTCTATGGCTGCTCTCTCGCTCTCTGTTCTCTCTCACTGTTTTCTCCTGTTTCTCTCTTTCTCTATGGCTGCTCTCTGGGCCCTGTATCTCTGTAGTCTCTCTGTTCCTCATTCGGTGCTGCTTCCACACTTAGCGTGAGGATGCTAATCGCGTTAAGAGGGCCAGTCTAGCCACCTCTGATGACGTGATTGGAGGTGACTGACCGGAGCAAGAACAAACCAGGGCCAGCCGGCCCGGCTGCACCATTCCCAGACCCTTACTGTAATTTTCCCACCGTGAGGCTCGGAGTGATGGGGGTAGGGGGTTGGAGGATGCTGATCCGCTCTGGCACGTAGGTCTGTCTTTCCTCCAGAACAGGTTTCATTTAGGGCTCAGACGGCAGAGAATGATGGGGGGGGGGGTCCAGGATGGACAAATGAACTCAAGTGTTACATAACGGAAAGTCACAAATTGAATGTAGCCTACGTGTTTGTCTCACATCTGCAGTCGCCATCTAACAGTCCCATGCTCTGCCATACATTGGCTGAGCTCTCTTATGGGTTTGTTTGCTGGTTCAATGACAGACACCCAGCGCTGCAGAACACTGAAGCTCATGGTAACATACAGTATCTCTAGATAGCTGTCCTTGTGTTGCCATATCATGCCCGGTTTGCATCCACTTTGCATTAGCTACCGGCATAGAGAAATAGAGAGCGAGACATGCAAAACACAGGGCAAAGATCGTGTGGTCTAATTATAGCCATGCTTGAACTGCTTAAGCACAGTGTAGACACACATTTCACATCACATCGGACCGCACATCATCACATCAGACGTCCAGACCTAGAGAGAGTTCAGGATGGGATTTTTCCAGCCACTTGCGTCCTCTTAACCTTTTCCCTAAGAGGCCTCGGTGGGTTTTCAATGGGTCAGGGAAGATCACAGTTATACAATCTTTGTTCACATTTCAGGCCAACAATGAATGCAGCTAGCTCTAGCAGTTTACAGCATTTATCAAATTAGCGCTGCTGTTAAAATTTGGTCTGTCGTGGGGTCCCTGGCTTTTGGTGGAATGTCATTAGGTCTGAAATGGAAGAAGGTGGAGAAGCCCTGCTTCAAAGGAATCTTAAACTGTTGAGCCATTCATGGTCTCACTGGATTTCAGCGAGATATTAATCTGTGTTCACTTGAAGAGTGTTCCCTTGTGTCTATCTGCACTGCATTATAACGCATGATAATCATCAGCATTCATTATGTGGACAAATGTTTTTCTTGTGCTTGCCTGAGAAACAGCAGGTCACGTGAGATGTGTAGCCAGGAGCTCTAGTACAACTTAGGCATACAGTGTATTCAGACCCCTTCACGTTTTCCACATTTTGTTACATTACAGCCTTATTCTAAAATGGATTAAAGTAACCTACACTACACCCCATAATGACAAGGTGAAAACAGGTTTGTAGAATGTTTTGCACATTTAAAAAAAAAACATCTAAAAACAGTAATGCTTATTTAAATAAGTATTCAGACCCTTTACTACGAGACTTGAAATTGAGCTCTGGTGAATCCTGTTTCCATTAATCATCCTTGAGATGTTTCTACAACTTGATTGGAGTCCACCTGTTGTAAATTCAATTGATTGGACATGATTTGGAAAGGCACATACCTGTCTATATAAGGTCGCACAGTTGACAGTGCATGTCAGAGCAAAAACCAAGCAATGAGGTTGAATGAACTGTCCGTAGAGCTCCGAGACAAGATTGTGTCGAGGCACAGATCTGGGGAAGGGCCTCCATCATTCTTAAATGGAAGAAGTTTGGAACCACCAAGACTCATCCTAGAGCTGGCCACCCAGACAAACCGAGCAATCGGGGAGAAGGGCCTTGGTCAGTGAGTTGACCAAGAACCCGATGGTCTCTCTGACAGAGCTCTGTAGTTCCTCTGTGGAGATGGAGGCCTTTATGATAGAATGGCCACATGGAAGCCACATGGAAGCCACTCCTCAGTAAAAGACTCATGACAGCTCACTTGGAGTTTGCCAAAAGACACCTAAAGACTCTCAGACTGAGAAGCAAGAATCTCTGGTCTGATGAAACCAAGATCGAACTCTTTGGCCTGAATGCCAAGCATCACGTCTGGAGGAAACCTGGCATCATCCCTATGGTGAAGCATGGTGGTGGCAGCATCATGCTGTGGGGATTTGTTTTGCCGGAATGGACTGGGAGAATAGTCAGGATCGAGGCAAAGATGAACGGAGAGAAGTACAGAGATCCTTGTTGAAAATATGGTCCAGAGCGCTCAGGACTTCAGATTGGGGCGAAGTTTCACCTTCCAACAGGACAACGACCCAAAGCACACATCCAAGACAACACAGGAGTGGCTTTGGGATAAGTCTCTGAATGTCCTTGAGTGGCCCAGCCAGAGCCCGGACTTGAACCTGATCGAACATTTCTAGAGAGACCTGAAAATAGCTGTGCAGCGACGTTCCCCATCCAACCCGACAAAGCCTGAGAGGATCTCCAGAGGAATGGGAGAAAGCGTCATACCCAAGAAGACTCAAGGCTGTAATCTCTCCCAAAGGTGCTTCAACAAAGTACTGAGTAAAGGGTCTGAATACTTATGTAAATGTGATATTTCAGTTTTTTTAAACTTGCTAAAATGTCAAAGAACCTGTTTTTGCTTGGTCATAATGGGGTATTGTGTGTAGATTGATAAGGATTGATAAAGTTAACGGGTCTGAATACTTTCCGAATGCACTGTATACATACGCAATTTCTTTATATGGTCTCACTCATCTACAGATTAAATGGAGTGAGGAGATGCACTACTTGTGAGGGTTTTGCTAATGTGAGGTCCTCTTTTTCTCTCCACTATACTCAACTACTCTAGTGTATCACAGTTAATGTGTCAGTGTGTGAATCAAGGCCCTTGTACCAGGATGGAGTAGGACAGGTTGATGAAGGCTGGGCTGGGCAGAGGGACTAAGCTCTGGTTGGCTCTGCTGTTGTTGCTACTGCCGGGAGGGCTGCCTGGAGGACATGATTAGTTTCTGGAAAATAGGAATGTGGCATATTCCCCATATCTCCTCCTCTGTCTGTGCACTGAGGGGAATGTGAGGGGAATGATGGCAGTACTGCTAGTGCACTGGGACAGCCTGCTACTTCACTTATGCTCTTTCTGCCTCTAACCTTTCTCTATTTCTCAGATTCTTTCGCTCTCCCATCTGGACCCTCCCATGCTTTCTTTATGACTCTCTCTCCCTCTCTACCACCCTCCCTCCCTTTTTCACTGTGGTCCAGATGCACTCGTCGATTGCAGAGCCAGAGCTGACCAGCCAGCCAGTCAGTGAGTACATGTGCTGGTCAGGTCCATGCAGGGGAACAAAGGGTCTTTGTCTGTGGTCTGGGAGGTGTTTGTGTTGGGCAGCAGATCCCCGGTCAGGTCCTGTACAGACCAGACAAAGGGGCCTTGTTGGAAAGGCTGTTTGTGTTGGGCCCCTCAGCTGATCTGAGGTCAGGTGATCCAGAGCACATCTGTGATACTGTATGTCTGATGTCTGAATTTAGCCAATACCTAACTACTGTAACCATGCACAGTCTAATTATATGGTATGCACGTACATTACAACACGGAGCTCTTATATCATTGTGTGAATTGAAAAATCTAATTGCATACTTTGCCATGGATAAAATGACAGTCCAGGTGTGGTCTAATCAGAATGGTGTAACCATGTGTTGACCGGCTTCTTTGCTACTCTGAGTAATAGTCAGTGACGTAGTTGTTCTGGTTTGTGTTGCTGTGAGCAGTGTTAATTGGAGGAGGTTGTGACAGTGTTTTACTGGGTTGTATCAGAATAACCTTTGCCAGATAGGTGTGGGGTAGCGAACTTGGCCTGTGTGGCAAGCAACGCCCTCCCACCGGCGGATAGCCTCCAGGGGGACGAGGAGGAGGAGGCTGTAAATTAGCTCTAGCTGCTTTTAATGTTAATTACAGATGCAGGTGGAACAGCGTGGAGAGGAGGACAGTGCGGTGCGGGGTGGGGTGAGGGGCAGAAGCAGTAAATGCAGAGGCAGTCAATTCTACGTGGAGTCACAGTGCTTTGCCCTCTACCAGCACCTCTACACCTCAGGCCTGGTGTGTCACTGTTCATTGTCATCAGACAAGTAGGAACAACTCTCCACAGCAAAGAAGAAGGTGTAATAGCTAGTCCCAAAATGGCACTTGATCCAGACACTCTGCTACTGCTCTGTTCAATCATTGGGCATCTTTTGAATTCAATGTCATTACATTAGAACATTTGTATGTCCATTTTTCAGACAGCCATGTATGCATTAATGAATCAATTATAGAATCATACAATCAATTTGACTTTGTTTTTACCAATCTAACTACATAACAACATAATGGTAATCATTTATATGAATGGTAAATCTATTGATCTCAAGACCCAGCTTAGGCCTATCCACAATACAGGGAAATGCATATTTGATATTTGAAAGTGTGTGCTTGCATTCAGTTATTGAGCTGGTTTTGGCTGATTTCATGGAGCTACAGGTGATAAACAATTACCCTTCCCGAGCACATCCCCATCCACATTGACATGGCTGTAGTGGAGAGGGTCGAGAACTTTAAGTTCCTCTGTATTCATATCTCTTAAGAAATTAGCATGGTCTACACACACCAACACAGTTGTGAAGAAGGCATGACAGTGCCTCTTCCACACCAGGAGGCTGAAAAGATTTAGCATGGTTCCTCAGATCCTCAAAACGTTCTACAGCTGCACCACTGAGAGCATCTCGACTGGCTGCATCGCCGCTTGGTATGGCAACCGCTTGGCATATGACTGCAAGGCGCTACACAGGGTAGTAAGGCCCAGTACATCACTGGGGTCAAACTCCCTGCCATCCAGGACCTATGTCACCCAAGTCATAGACTGTTCTCTCTGCTACTGCACGGAAAGTGGTACCGATGCAGCAAGTGTGGAACTAACAGGACCCGGAATAGCTTCTACCGCAAAGCCATAAGACTGCTAAATAGTTAACCAAATTGCTACCTGGACTATCTGCTTTGACCCCCCCCCCCCCATTTGCACCAACACTTTTGACTCATCACATACGCTACTGCTGCTTATTATCTATCCTGTTTCCTAGTCACTTTACCCCTACATACTGTACATATGTATCTACCGGAGTTACCTCTTACCCCTACATACTGTACATATCTATCTACCGGAGTTACCCCGTAGCCCTACATACTGTACATATCTATCTAACGGAGTTACCCCGTACCCCTACATACTGTACATATCTATCTACCGGAGTTACCCCGTAGCCCTACATACTGTACATATCTATCTACCGGAGTTACCCCGTACCCCTACATACTGTACATATCTATCTACCGGAGTTATCCCGTAGCCCTACATACTGTACATATCTATCTACCGGAGTTACCCCGTAGCCCTACATACTGTACATATCTATCTACCGGAGTTACCCCGTACCCCTACATACTGTACATATCTATCTACCGTAGTTACCCCGTACCCCTACATACTGTACATATCTATCTACCGGAGTTACCTCGTACCCCTACATACTGTACATATCTATCTACCGGAGTTACCTCGTACCCCTACATACTGTACATATCTATCTACCGGAGTTACCTCGTACCCCTACATACTGTACATATCGATCTACTGGAGTTACCCCGTACCCCTACATACTGTACATATCGATCTACTGGAGTTACCCCGTAGCCCTACATACTGTACATATCTATCTACCGGAGTTACCCCGTAGCCCTACATACTGTACATATCTATCTACCAGAGTTACCCCGTACCCCTACATACTGTACATATCTATCTACCTGAGTTACCCCGTACCCCTACATACTGTACATATCTACCTGAGTTACCCCGTACCCCTACATACTGTACATATCTACCTGAGTTACCCCGTACCTCTACATACTGTACATATCTATCTACCGGAGTTACCCCGTACCCCTACATACTGTACATATCTATCTACCGGAGTTAACCCGTACCCCTACATACTGTACATATCTATCTACCGGAGTTACCCCGTACCTCTACATACTGTACATATCTACCTGAGTTACCCCGTACCTCTACATACTGTACATATATACCTGAGTTACCCCGTACCCCTACATACTGTACATATCTATCTACCTGAGTTACCCCGTACCCCTACATACTGTACATATCTATCTACCGGAGTTACCCCGTGCCCCTACATACTGTATATTTCTACCAGAGTTACCTCTTACCCCTACATACTGTACATATCTATCTACCTGAGTTACCTTGTACCCCTACATACTGTACATATCTATCTACCTGAGTTACCTCGTACCCCTACATACTGTACATATCTACTGGAGTTACCTCGTACCCCTACATACTGTACATATCTACTGGAGTTACCCCGTACCACTACATACTGTACATATCTATCTACTGGAGTTACCCCGTACCCCTACATACTGTACATATCTATCTACCGGAGTTACCCCGTACCCCTACATACTGTACATATCTACTGGAGTTACCCCGTACCCCTACATACTGTACATATCTACTGGAGTTACCCCGTACCCCTACATACTGTACATATCTATCTACCGGAGTTACCCCGCACCCCCTACATACTGTACCCCCCACCCCTACATACTGTACATATCTATCTACCGGAGTTACCCCGTACCCTACATACTGTACATATCTATCTACCGGAGTTACCCCGTACCCCTACATACTGTACATATCTATCTACCTGAGTTACCTCGTACCCCTACATACTGTACATATCTATCTACCTGAGTTACCTCTTACCCCTACATACTGTACATATCTATCTACCTGAGTTACCTCTTACCCCTACATACTGTACATATCTACTGGAGTTACCCCGTACCCCTACATACTGTACATATCTATCTACCTGAGTTACCCCTTACCCCTACATACTGTACATATCTATCTACTGGAGTTACCCCGTACTCTACATACTGTACATATCTATCTACCGGAGTTACCCCGCACCCCTACATACTGTACATATCTATCTACCGGAGTTACCCCGTACCCCTACATACTGTACATACATACTGTACATATCTATCTACCGGAGTTACCCCGTACCCCTACATACTGTACATATCTACCGGAGTTACCCCGTACCCCTACATACTGTACATATCTATCTACCGGAGTTACCCCGTACCCCTACATACTGTACATATCTATCTACCAGAGTTACATTTACATTTACATTTAAGTCATTTAGCAGACGCTCTTATCCAGAGCGACTTACAAATTGGTGCTTTCACCTTATGACATCCAGTGGAACAGCCACTTTACAATAGTGCATCTAGGTCTTTTAAGGGGGGGTGAGAAGGATTACTTTATCCTATCCTAGGTATTCCTTAAAGAGGTGGGGTTTCAGGTGTCTCCGGAAGGTGGTGATTGACTCCGCTGTCCTGGCGTCGTGAGGGAGTTTGTTCCACCATTGGGGGGCCAGAGCAGCGAACAGTTTTGACTGGGCTGAGCGGGAACTGTACTTCCTCAGTGGTAGGGAGGCGAGCAGGCCAGAGGTGGATGAACGCAGTGCCCTTGTTTGGGTGTAGGGCCTGATCAGAGCCTGGAGGTACTGAGGTGCCGTTCCCCTCACAGCTCCGTAGGCAAGCACCATGGTCTTGTAGCGGATGCGAGCTTCAACTGGAAGCCAGTGGAGAGAGCGGAGGAGCGGGGTGACGTGAGAGAACTTGGGAAGGTTGAACACCAGACGGGCTGCGGCGTTCTGGATGAGTTGTAGGGGTTTAATGGCACAGGCAGGGAGCCCAGCCAACAGCGAGTTGCAGTAATCCAGACGGGAGATGACAAGTGCCTGGATTAGGACCTGCGCCGCTTCCTGTGTGAGGCAGGGTCGTACTCTGCGGATGTTGTAGAGCATGAACCTACAGGAACGGGCCACCGCCTTGATGTTATTTGAGAACGACAGGGTGTTGTCCAGGATCACGCCAAGGTTCTTAGCGCTCTGGGACGAGGACACAATGGAGTTGTCAACCGTGATGGCGAGATCATGGAACGGGCAGTCCTTCCCGGGAGGAAGAGCAGCTCCGTCTTGCCGAGGTTCAGCTTGAGGTGATGATCCGTCATCCACACTGATATGTCTGCCAGACATGCAGAGATGCGATTCGCCACCTGGTCGTCAGAAGGGGAAAGGAGAAGATTAATTGTGTGTCGTCTGCATAGCAATGATAGGAGAGACCATGTGAGGTTATGACAGAGCCAAGTGACTTGGTGTATAGCGAGAATAGGAGAGGGCCTAGAACAGAGCCCTGGGGGACACCAGTGGTGAGAGCACGTGGTGAGGAGACGGATTCTCGCCACGCCACCTGGTAGGAGCGACCTGTCAGGTAGGACGCAATCCAAGCGTGGGCCGCGCCGGAGATGCCCAACTCGGAGAGGGTGGAGAGGAGGATCTGATGGTTCACAGTATCGAAGGCAGCCGATAGGTCTAGAAGGATGAGAGCAGAGGAGAGAGAGTTAGCTTTAGCAGTGCGGAGCGCCTCCGTGATACAGAGAAGAGCAGTCTCAGTTGAATGACTAGTCTTGAAACCTGACTGATTTGGATCAAGAAGGTCATTCTGAGAGAGATATCGGGAGAGCTGGCCAAGGACGGCACGTTCAAGAGTTTTGGAGAGAAAAGAAAGAAGGGATACTGGTCTGTAGTTGTTGACATCGGAGGGATCGAGTGTAGGTTTTTTTCAGAAGGGGTGCAACTCTCGCTCTCTTGAAGACGGGAGGGACGTAGCCAGCGGTCAGGGATGAGTTGATGAGCGAGGTGAGGTAAGGGAGAAGGTCACCGGAGATGGTCTGGAGAAGAGAGGAGGGGATAGGGTCAAGCGGGCAGGTTGTTGGGCGGCCGGCCGTCACAAGACGCGAGATGTCATCTGGAGAGAGAGAGGGAGAAAGAGGTCAGAGCACAGGGTAGGGCAGTGTGAGCAGAACCAGCGGTGTCGTTTGACGAGCAAACGAGGATCGGATGTCGTCGACCTTCTTTTCAAAATGGTTGACGAAGTCATCTGCAGAGAGGGAGGAGGGGGGGGAGGGGGAGGAGGATTCAAGAGGGAGGAGAAGGTGGCAAAGAGCTTCCTAGGGTTAGAGGCAGATGCTTGGAATTTAGAGTGGTAGAAAGTGGCTTTAGCAGCAGAGACAGAGGAGGAAAATGTAGAGAGGAGGGAGTGAAAGGATGCCAGGTCCGCAGGGAGGCGAGTTTTCCTCCATTTCCGCTCGGCTGCCCTGGCTGCCCGGAGCCCTGTTCTGAGTTACCCCGTATCTCTACATACTGTACATATCTATCTACCGGAGTTACCCCTTACCCCTACATACTGTACATATCTATCTACCTGAGTTACCTCGTACCCCTACATACTGTACATATCTACTGGAGTTACCCCGTACCCCTACATACTGTACATATCTACTGGAGTTACACCGTACCACTACATACTGTACATATCTATCTACCGGAGTTACCCCGTACCCCTACATACTGTACATATCTACCGGAGTTACCCCGTACCCCTACATACTGTACATATCTACTGGAGTTACCTCGTACCCCTACATACTGTACATATCTACCGGAGTTACCTCGTACCCCTACATACTGTACATATCTACCTGAGTTACCCCGTACCACTACATACTGTACATATCTACCGGAGTTACCCCGTACCCCTACATACTGTACATATCTATCTACCGGAGTTACCCCGTACCCCTACATACTGTACATATCTATCTACTGGAGTTACCCCGTACCCCTACATACTGTACATATCTACCGGAGTTACCCCGTACCCCTACATACTGTACATATCTATCTACCGGAGTTACCCCGTACCCCTACATACTGTACATATCTACCGGAGTTACCCCGTACCCCTACATACTGTACATATCTATCTACCGGAGTTACCCCGTACCCCTACATACTGTACATATCTATCTACCGGAGTTACCCCTTACCCCTACATACTGTACATATCTATCTACCGGAGTTACCCCGTACCCCTACATACTGTACATATCTACCGGAGTTACCCCGTACCCCTACATACTGTACATATCTACTGGAGTTACCCCGTACCTCTACATACTGTACATATCTATCTACCTGAGTTCCCCGTACCCCTACATACTGTACATATCTATCTACCGGAGTTACCCCGTACCCCTACATACTGTACATATCTATCTACCGGAGTTACCCCGTACCCCTACATACTGTACATATCTATCTACCTGAGTTACCCCGTACCCCTACATACTGTACATATCTATCTACCTGAGTTACCTCGTACCCCTACATACTGTACATATCTACCAGAGTTACCCCGTACCCCTAAATACTGTACATATCTATCTACCGAAGTTACCCCGTAGCCCTACATACTGTACATATCTACTGGAGTTACCCCGTACCCCTACATACTGTACATATCGATCTACTGGAGTTACCCCGTACCACTACATACTGTACATATCTACCGGAGTTACCCCGTACCTCTACATACTGTACATATCTACTGGAGTTACCTCGTACCCCTACATACTGTACATATCTACCGGAGTTACCCCGTACCCCTACATACTGTACATATCTACTGGAGTTACCCCGTACCCCTACATACTGTACATATCTACCCGAGTTACCCCGTACCCCTACATACTGTACATATCTACCTGAGTTACCCCGTACCCCTACATACTGTACATATCTACCTGAGTTACCCCGTACCCCTACATACTGTACATATCTACCTGAGTTACCCCGTACCCCTACATACTGTACATATCTATCTACCGGAGTTACCCCGTACCCCTACATACTGTACATATCTATCTACCGGAGTTACCCCGTACCCCTACATACTGTACATATCTATCTACCGGAGTGACGGACAACGCAATGCATAAACGTAAATACACAACTTGAAGCAACCACATATCTATCTATGGAGCACATTCTGATAAGCCAGGTAGGAGTCAAGCCTCGACACACCTAAAACTCATTTATTTACGACTGGCTACCTCCAGCTCTTGTGCTCATAATTCCCGCAGTGAAAATGGCAAAAATATTTCTGACACACCCCTGCACCTTTGTCGCTACCGCTAGCACTAAGTTGTACCATTACGTTAGGTTTGTTAAATAGAGCCCACAGTCAGTTCAAGGGGAGACGTGAGGTAGAGACGATTAAGTGAAATCAGCTTTGAAATCAGCATATTTTGCATTATGGTTTGCATATTATCACAAACAAAGTACTAGGGGAGTGAATTGATGTTATCTTTAGCTGTAAACGTGCAAGGAAAGTACTGTAAGCCTACAAAGCTGGAAGCTGATGGTAATCTTCTCACATTGTAGCTAGTGCGTTCTAGGCTAGCCTGTATGGACATTGTTTTGTTAACACAAATTAAGTTGAAACATTTCTACATGCCGTGTTCCATTATTTAAGTGTATTAACTTCTGTGCAGCATGAGTGGGGAGCAAACATGATTTAGCCCAGACTCCCGGGACAGGCTAGAGCTAGTAACAAAAAGTATGGAACCGTTTTTCATGTTTTAGTACTGAAAAGTCCAGATGTTTCGGTACATGGCTGAGATGCCACCCTGTATCCTCCAAACTGGTTAAATATAGCTGTGATCAGAACAGGCTAGAGCCCAACACCCTGCAGGGCTCAAAGGTGATATTCTGCTGCCTCAGCAATACACCTCTTCTATTCATCCCCTGCTCCTTCTCCTCCTTGGGTTCCAGGGGAGATGACAATGGCAGATATAATTACAGGATGACAAACGACCAGGAGGGAGAGGAGAGGGGGAGGGGAGGAAGAGGGGTAGAAGCAGAGGATTGTGTGAATGAGGGGACAATGGCTGCTGGGAGGGATCAGGCTGGGATTTAATGACGGCTGTAGTTATGCAGATCTGTCGCTGTAATTATTCAGCGTTTGTGACTGATCAAGGCTGTGTGTGAAGCGAACCCAAAATTACTGTCACCCTCTCCCAGCAACCAGCTGGCAAGTCCCAATTGATAGAGGACACTTCATAATCTCAGTGGCAGAATTTAGCTCTGAGCGGGGTCTGGGAGGGTGAGAGGAGGGATCAGCAGATATAGTCAGGAAGATGCAGTGTTTTAGCAAGAGAGAGGTGGAAAGAGAGGGGGAGGGTAAAATACAGTGGGTCCTTAGATGCACCCTATAATTACTGTTGTGTGATTGTGTTTTTGTATGAATATAGACATTGCGGTTTGATATCATAAAGCTAATGTGAGATGGAAGTTGAATGCAGTGAGGGAGTGGTGTTGTGTGCCTGTTCCAATCTAGGACTAGCCGAGGTGTGGTGCTGCCGTAACCCTGGCGGTGTCTGTGCATCCCAAATGACATCCTATTCCCAATATAGTGCAATGGGTCCAATTGGGTCTATGGGCACTAAAAAGGAAAGGGGGTGCCATTTAGGTAGCAGTCCATGTGTGTGTCTGTGAGTCGACCTCTGGGTGTGGGGGACAGATTGGTGCTAAAGGCTGGAGCATCTGATGCTTGGGAGGCAGCGCTCCTCTGATTGCAGAGGTTATAAATAGTGCCCCCAACGCTGGTAGGGAATCAAAGTAGCTGTGTCCCGGGGCCGATGACAGCACTGGAGCGTGCCGGGAGCACAAAGGATCATTTGTGTGGCATGGCGATTTGCAAACTCAAAATTACTGGCTTAAAAATCCCATTCATCCCCCTCGTACTTCTCTCAACAGTGAAATAGGTGTAATAAACCTGTACACAATACAAGGCACTCCATATAGTGTAAGACCAAAAGCATTATGTAAACAGTTTTTTTTCTGTGGGGAAAACAAGTATGTTGCATTTAGTCAGTCAGTACAGTACATGACTAGAATGCAAAATTACCACTCCATCACTTCTTAGAAGCCCCTCCCTCTGTGTGAGAGGCAGTGGTGTTAGAGGTTCCAGTTCACAGATCTCCACGTGTCAGACACCAAGGAGGGCCTAATGTGCTCTCTGTTCTGCCTTCCCCAGCGGCTACCTGTCGCCATCCCCTCCCTCCTCTCCTCTCCTCCCAGCTGACAGATGGCCTGGAGAGACCCAAATGAGAAAAGTCCCCAAGCGTGAAAAGCACAGACCCTTCGAACATTAAAATGATCCTCCAATTGTGCTGCTCCGTTACTCTCTACCTATTTTCTTTCTTTCTCACCCTCTCTCTCTCTCTCTCTCTCTCTCTCTCCCCCTCTCTCTATCTGTTACTTAATTAGGGTCCCTTTATAAACTTGGTGGGAAGGGAAGGCAGTAATAATGATCTGAGCTCTCCTGTGGTGTTCCACCCACACACACTGCCTGATGAGGCTTTGCAGAGAGGAATGGAAACCAAGGGAAGATGACTTGGAAAATGTAACACACTAATGAAAGCCATAACGATTTTTTAAAAACTGTACTTTTCATGTCCTTACACTCAAGGGTAAAGCAGAAGCCTTTTGACCCTTCTTACTGGGAAGGCTGGTTTTACCATATACTGTAGCAGACAGCAGGTTACACTGCACAGTGTGGTACGGTAAATTCTGCAGTCTCATTTCAGAGCTCTCTCCCTCCACTGCTCTGCAATGGGACACAGGGGGAAAGACAAGACTTTAATCACCCTTGTAGAGTGACTTGTAATCACTCTTGTATCAGCTCCTGACATGCACTCTGCAGACTGTACTGTGTGTTGTAGCTAGCTAACCAGTGGTGTGGGCCTGTACCTGCTCTTTCTGACAGGTGGCCTGGTATAAGGACTTGCTGTACTTTCAGTGTCTCCTATCAGAAACGGAACAATGAATCATTTGACCCCTGGGACATCAGAAACCCCTGGGACATCAGAAACCCCAGGGACATCAGAAACCCCAGGGACATCAGAAACCCCAGGGACATCAGAAACCCCTGGGGGACATCAGAAACCCCTGGGGGACATCAGAAACCCCTGGGGGACATCAGAAACCCCTGGGGGACATCAGAAACCCCTGGGGGACATCAGAAACCCCTGGGGGACATCAGAAACCCCTGGGACATCAGAAACCCCTGGGACATCAGAAAAACCCTGGGACATCAGAAACCCCAGGGACATCAGAAACCCCTGGGACATGCCCTTAGCTTTATTGTGATTTAGAGATTGCCTATAGACGTGTTGTTTTTAACCCCTGGATTATGAATCAGTCACCTGAGATGGTGCGCTCACTGGAGTTTCAGCACAGAGGCACAGCTGGCAGCGGTGCTGGGTGATATTGGCTCGACATGATATTTACTAAACTTTTGCAAGGTTGCAGGTGTAGAGTGTTGTTTTAATGGTGATTTAGAGATCTGTGGTTGTGTCGGGTCAGAGTAGAGCTGTGGTCACTATGGGTCATCCCAATGGGGCAGTGGTCAGTGTAGAGAGATGTGGAGACTGATGTTCTGCTTTTTATTGGGTCTGTGGTTAAGACATTGAGCAGCAGTGTTTGTTTAGTAAATGTAATGTCTAGTGTTGTGTTGGTCCCGTGGAACATGTACAGAGTAGAGGTCGACCGATTATGATTTTTTTTTAACGCCGATATTGGAGGACCAAAAAAGCCGATGCTGATTAAAAAAATTAATACATTTTATATATATATATTTTACATTTTTTATTTATTTGTAATAACGACAATACTGAATGAACACTTATTTTAACTTAATATAATACATCAATAAAAATCTATTTAGCCTCAAATAAATAATGAAACATTTTCAATTTGGTTTAAATAATGCAAAAACAAAGTGTTGGGGAAGTAAAAGTGCAATATGTGCCATGTAAAAAAGCCAACGTTTGAGTTCCTTGCTCAGAACATGAGAACATATGAAAGTTGGTGGTTCCTTTTAACACGAGTCTTCTATATTCCAAGGTAAGAGGTTTTAGGTTGTGGTTAATATAGTATTTATAGGACTATTTCTCTCTATACCACTTGTATTTCATATACCTTTGACTATTGGATGTTCTTATAGGCACTATAGTATTGCCAGTGTAACAGTATAGCTTCCGTCCCTCTCCTCACCCCTACCTGGGCTCGAACCAGGAACACATCAACAACAGCCACACTCGAAGCAGCGTTACCCATCGCTCCACAAAAGCCGCGGCCCTTGCAGAGGAAGGGGAATAACTACTCCAAGTCTCAGAGCGAGTGACGTTTGAAACGCTATTAGCGCACACCCAGCTAACTAGCTAGCCATTTCACATTGGTTACACCAGCCATTAGGCTGATAGGCTTGAAGTCATAAACAGCGCTGTGCTTGCGAAGAGCTGCTGGCAAAATGCACGAAAGTGCTGTTTGAATGAATGCTTACGAGCCTGCTGCTGCCTACCATTGCTCAATCAGACTGCTCTATCAAATCATAGACTTAATTATAACATAATAACACACAGAAATACATTAATATGGTCGAATCCGGAAACTATCATTTCGAAAACAAAACGTTTATTATTTCAGTGAAATACGGAACTGTTTGGTATTTTATCTAACGAGTGGCATCCCTAAGTCTAAATATTCTTGTTACACTGCACAACCTTCAATGTTATGTCATAATTACGTAGAATTCTGGCAAATTAGTTCGCAATGAGTCAGGCAGCCCAAACTGTTGCATATACCCTGACTCTGCGTGCAATGAACGCAAGAGAAATGACACAATTTCACCTGGTTAATATTGGCTGCTAACCTGGATTTATTTTAGGATTTGCCCCAAACATAACGCATTGTATTCAGGACATAAAGTGAATTACTTTTTCACTTTTTTTTCTTGTATTAATTTACTGCCTTATTGCAAACAGGATGCATGTTTTGGAATATAGACCTTATAGATAATTGTATCTGTGGGGTACAGAGATGAAGTAGTCATTCAAAAATGAATGTTAAGCAAATGTTTACTCCTGAACTTATTTAGACTTGCCATGACAAAGGGGTTTAAAACATATTGACTCAAGACATTTCAGCTTTTCATTTATAATTCATTTGTAAAAAAAAAAAAATAAAGAAAAAAAGAGAGAAAAAAGAAAGAAGTCAAACATAATTCCACTTGGACATTATGGGCTATGTGACACAACATCCAACTTTAATCCATTTTAAATTCAGGCTGTAAAACAACAAAATGTGGAAAAATTCAAGTGGTGTTAATACGTTCTGAAGGAACTCTATATAATGGTGTGTAAAGATAATATGGACAGTATATGAATAAAATGATATGTGTACAGCAGTAGTTCTATAGGATGTGCCATGACTAGAATACAGTATATACATATAAAGTTGGTAAAGGAGTATGTAAAAATGATCAAGGTGACCATTGTTAAACGACTCTATGTACATAGGCCAAAGAAGTCTCTTAAAAGGTGCAGGGTAGAGTACCGGGTGGTAGCCGGCTAGTAACAGTGACTAAGTTTCAGGGAAGGGTACTGGGCGGAGGCCAGCTAGCGGTGGCTGTTTAACAGTCTGATGGCCTGGAGATAGAAGCTGTTTATCAGTCTCTCGGTCTCAGCTTTCTACTGTCTCCTTCTTTTAGATGGTAGCGGGGTGAACAGACCGTGGCTCAGGTGGATGAGGCCCTTCCCTACCATGTAAGCAGTCTATGGACAAGATAGAATTCCATGCTTTGGTTTTGCTGTCCACTGTTTCAAATGCTAACCTTTTAGCTTTTAGTATGTATATTAGTATTTTCACGATTCATGTACAAATCATCCTAAAGTATCAAAACATTTATTGTGTAACTGATTTGGGTATGAAGCGTGGAAATGCTCATTTAGGTACCGCTGACTTGCATTGGATTTGTGCCACTAATGCTAAAAAGTTAGCATTTGAAACAGTGGCCAGCTAAACAAAACTAAGCATGGGTTTATTTTATCCCTTGTCCATACACGGCCTACAGGGAAACATATACGTAATTTTATCATTTGGGTGAACTATGCCTTTAAAATAAATCACCTACTAGCAGGAACAGTGTCAGCTAGTGGTCAGAACCTGGTAAAATCAGGATGTAGGATAGGACATAAACCTAACAACTTCAATCAAATCAAATGTATTTATATAGCCCTTCTTACATCAGCTGATATCTCAAAGTGCTGTACAGAAACCCAGCCTAAAACCCCAAACAGCAAGCAATGCAGGTGTAGAAGCATGGTCCTGGCTGGCACATGCCTATCTCTGCCAAGGCACACCTGGTCTGCCAGTCACAATGCCAGCTGTTAAAACAAGTCTGTTAACCTCTTACCTCTACCTGGGACGCTTGCGTCCCAACTAGAGCTCTGGAAATGCAAATGCGCTACGCTAAATGCTAATAGTATTAGTTAAAACTCAAAAGTTCATTAAAATACACATGCAGGGTATCAAATTAAAGCTACACTCGTTGTGAATCCAGGCAACAAGTCAGATTTTTAAAATGCTTTTCGGCGACAGCATGAGAAGCTATTATCTGATAGCATGCACCAATACACTACAACAGAAAAGCACAGCAGGGGACGTAAACAAAATAATTAGCATTTCGGCGTTACACAAACCGCACAATAAAATAGAAAACAGTCATTACCTTTCACCATCTTCTTTGTTGGCACTCCTAGATGTCCCTTAAACACTATTGGGTCTTTATTTTGATTAAATCGGGCCATATAAAGCCAAGATATCGTTATATGTAGACTGTGTGATAAACGAAAAAAACAGCGATTTCACAACGTAACGTCATTTTTTAAAATTCAAAAAGTAGACAATAAACTTTCACAAAACACTTCGAAATACGTTTGTAATGCTACTTTAGGTATTAGTAAACGTTAATAAGCAATAAAAATCATCCGTAGGCGATGTAGATATCATTAGCTGTCGTCTTGGAAAAAATTTCAGGAGAGAGCTCTTCCGGAATGATCTGGGCAGAGACCGGAGGTAAGCGGTGCCCCTCTTTCGGTTCAACCAAGAATCAAAGATGATTAAATTCACAAGAAACTCGACAACATGGGGATGCTGTGGGAGTTGAATGCTCGGTCTTATCTAATTCGGCTCACTGTTAACAATTGCGGTAGTGGCGCAAGGATATTTATTTCCATTTTCTGTGATCAGGTTTTCCTGCGCTTTCCGATGTAACGCACGTTATGTAATAGCCACAGTCGTGATTTAACCAGTTTTAAAAACGTCCGAGGGTTTCCTATACACACATTCTAACCATATGAACGTACTATATTCCTGGCATGAGTAGCAGGGCGCTGAAATGTTGCGCGATTTTTAACAAAATGTTCAAAAAAGTAGAGGGTCGACTGAAGAGGTTAAAGAGGAAGGAAAACAGTGTCTGAGAGAGCTTTCATTTCCCTTAGAGAGGAGCTAAGCTCTGACAATCGATACCAGAGTCATTGACCACAGGATTATGGGACTCCTCAAAGTAAGGTGACTCACACAACTACACACAGTTTACAGTAGGCTGTATAATGCAAAGCTCCCCTCCCTTCTGTACATTCCTCAACCCTTCACATATGCTCTGTGCTGGAGAGAGTAGGAACCTTCCCCCCTCTCCTCTGGAACCCCCGCCCACCAGCCCAGGTATCAGTAGTGCAGAACCAGTGTGTCCCCCGTGCTGTTTATTACACCCACAGATAAAGCATTCGTCATAGGAAGAGGGAGGGAGAGAGAGAGAAGACAGGGAGAGCAAAGGGGAGATAAAGAGGCAATATTCCCTTGTCGTTGACACGCACATGTCTGTGTCACAGCACCATTACTGCTGAGCTGTAGGTACGTCACTGTCACACACACACACACACGTAAATGAGCTATTTCATCATAAATCTTGTTCTGGAGGCTGCTCTGCAGTGGTCACTAGCTGTCACAGCCACAAAGTCATAAAATCATCAAACCTAACCTTAACCACACTGCTAACCCTAATGCCTAACCTTAACCTTAAATAAAATACCAAAAAGTGCATTTTTGTTTTCATTAATGTTTACAATATAGCCAATTTAGACTTTGCAGCTGTTTAAGGGGAAAACTCTCAGTTCTGCCTCCAGGACAAGACTCATGACAATAAACGTCAGCCTGCCACACACACACACAGCTTTGTTTTTGTGAAATTTCAGGACTTTTTGGAGTATAAAAATATTGATCATTAGAAATTATATTTTCCCTAACCCTAACAACACCCTTACCCCCAAATATAACCTTAACCCCCAAAAACCTAACACTAACCTTAAACCTAACCCTAACCTTAAACCAAAACCTAACCCTAACCTTAACCCCAGAACCTAACCCTAACTATTAGGCTTAAAATAGCATTTTAACAAATTCAGGACCTCTAAAAAGTTATTTTCCTACCTTTTCAGGACATTCGGGTGAAATGTTAGGATATTGATAATCAGTGGTGGAAAAAGTACCCAACTATCATACTTGGGTAAAGGTAAAGATACCTTAATAGAAAATGACTGAAGTAAAAGTCACCCAGTAAAATCCTACTTGAGTAAAAGTATAAAAGTATTTGGTTTAAAATATACTTAAGTATCAAAAGTATGAATAATTTCTAATTCCTTATAATAAGCCAACCAGGCAGCTCCATTTCCTTTTCTTTATTTACTGAAAGCCAGGGTCACACTCCAACATTCAGACATCATTTACAAACGAAGCATGTGTGTTTAGTGAGTCCTCCAGATCAGAGGCAGTAGGGATGACCAGAGATGTTCGGTTGATAAGTGTGTGAATTTGACCATTTTCCTGTCTTTCTAAGCATTCAAAATGTATCGAGTACTTTTGAATGTCAAGGAAAATGTATGGAGTAAAAAGTATAATATTTTCTTAAGGAATGTAGTGAAGTAAAACTAGTCAAAGTATAAATAGTATAGTAAAATACAGATACCCCAAAAAAACTACTTAGATACCTTAGTACCTTTTAAAGTATTTTTACTTATGTACTTTACACCACTGCTGATAATGTAGGAAAGCAAGTACACACACACACACACACACACACACACACACACACACACACACACACACATCAGTCCAAGTTCAGGCTTGTCAGTGTATTGAGAGAGTAGTGATATGAGTCGAGACAGACAGTCTTATGAAAGGCATGCTACTGGAGAGGAGGCATATTGCTGTTGGAGGATCACAAACTGTATCTGTGTGTTACAGCCGCAGGCTTCTTGGGCTGGGACACTGCCTCTCTCTTGCGCAGTAAGTCAGGGCTTAGGGCACTGACATCTCTCTGCCTTTCTTTTTATATGCTTGGCCTACTTCAAAGGGCACACACACACTCACTTTCACAAACACAAAGCTCAGCCTGTACTCTTTGTTGGTAGGAGCTCATGCTCCATCTGGTCCATTAAAAGGACTGGGGACTGGATATCATGACCAGTGGGGGTGTGGGGCTGGGCGGTGAGGTGTTAATGGTGCCTGTAGGGGGTAAACAGTCTGAGCCTCTCTCTGCTGTGGTGTTTGTTTGAGGAGAGGAGATCTCAGACCTGGGGTCAATGTGTCTCCATGTGTATCTGCCTAATGGGGCTCACTCTCCACATCTGGTCCTGGACTAGCTCTGGCTGCTGGGTGGGGGAGAAACTCTCAGATCTTCCCCTCTCCCCCTTTCTTCAACGGCCATCTACAGCGGCAACGGAGCAAATGAAAGGAAAATAGAATTAAGATGGAGCCAGGCTGAGGAAGAGAGGAGCTCAGGGCTTCCCAAGCATCTGTGTTTCTGTGTGCGAGTGACTGTGTGTGTGATAAAGAATGTGTGCCTCTGCGTGTCTGCCACCAGTATGTGTGCCTCTGCGTGTCTGCCACCAGTATGTGTGCCTCTGCGTGTCTGCCACCAGTATGTGTGCCTCTGCGTGTCTGCCACCAGTATGTGTGCCTCTGCGTGTCTGCCACCAGTATGTGTGCCTCTGCGTGACTGCCACCAGTATGTGTGCCTCTGCGTGACTGCCACCAGTATGTGTGCCTCTGCGTGTCTGCCACCAGTATGTGTGCCTCTGCGTGACTGCCACCAGTATGTGTGCCTCTGCGTGTCTGCCACCAGTATGTGTGCCTCTGCGTGTCTGCCACCAGTATGTGTGCCTCTGCGTGTCTGCCACCAGTATGTGTGCCTCTGCGTGTCTGCCACCAGTATGTGTGCCTCTGCGTGACTGCCACCAGTATGTGTGCCTCTGCGTGACTGCCACCAGTATGTGTGCCTCTGCGTGTCTGCCACCAGTATGTGTGCCTGTCTGCCACCAGTATGTGTGCCTCTGCGTGTCTGCCACCAGTATGTGTGCCTCTGCGTGTCTGCCACCAGTATGTGTGCCTCTGCGTGTCTGCCACCAGTATGTGTGCCTCTGCGTGTCTGCCACCAGTATGTGTGCCGTGGACATGACGTCTCTGTTTAGGTAATTGCCCACCTGACCTGCATGAATCACATTCATGTTTGCAGGATTATCCACGAGGATGGCTTCTCTGGAGATGATGTGAAGCAGTACAAGCCTGTGGTCTACAGCAACACAATCCAGTCTCTGGCTGCCATCGTCCGTGCCATGGACACCCTTGGCCTGGAGTACGGAGACAAGGAGAGAAAAGTGAGTGTCTCTACTGCTCTATCTGTACACTGTAGCACTGAGGGAATGGACTACAACTAGACCGACAGACACGCAGACACACACACGCATACCCACTGTCATGCACATTAGTAAGAGTATTGTGTGCTGTTACCACTATATACTGTAGTGAAGGCCTCCAAAACACATTTATATCAACAAATACAAAAACTGTCAAACACTGACGGACACCAATATATTCACCCACAGGATTTTAACAAGTGAAACCAGTCAAAACACCCATTCATCCTTATCCATTTGTGAAAATCCATAACCTCAATGTTGTAGCAGATAATTGGCCACAAGGCTCTGACAGGATATGGAACAGAGCACATTGGTCTCTGCTTCTATAAATCTCTTACTGAGAGGAGTGCAGGAGAAAATGTAGATTCACACAACACACTATCTGTCTTTAATATTACTACTATTATTAACCAGCACCAAGGAGGAAAGCAGACATTTCAAATTGTAATACTGTATTCAGACCATGATGAATATACGGTCAGGAAGAACATGAGATAAATGTGTTTAGTTGATATGTCACTTGTACTGTGCCATGATTTGTTTATAGCAGCATTGTTAAATGACGGTGATGCCAACAATGACGATGATGAATGACGAAGATGGTGGGAATGGTTTTGAATTGGGTGTTGGTTCTATCCACAACGTTAAACTGCCGATTGCAGTGTAAGCTGGAGGGTAATGGGGTCAAGGGTCCATAGCTGTGTCAGTGCATGACCTCAGAGTGGCCTTATTAAGAGGACAAGACAGGGTGAAGGAAGGTGTACAGTAGGATATCTGAGCTGCACTCCTAATGCCTCCTCTCACGTGTTGTATCCATTCCCCTGCCGTGCTCTGTTCCCTCTCTAAAACAGGAGGGACACCACTGACTCTGACCTTTCCAGGAAGTCCTTTATATTTTAATCAAACCAATGCTATCCATACCTTGGGACAAGGCCTCTGAAATACCCAGCTGCTATTGATTGTGATATTATCTCTTTCTGCTGCTAGAACCTGAGCCAGGAGATGACAGGCCACAGGGGTTGTGTCCTTAGAAATACTATTCTCTGTGCTTTTGCCATTCTCAGTCAAGTAATTTAGAGTGTGTGTGCGCGCGAGTGTGAGTGAGTGTGTGTGTGTGTGTGTCCTGCGTGAGTTTGTGTTCGTCCCTGCATGCATGCCTGTGTGTGTGTGTGTGTGTGTGTGTCTATGACCCAAAAGTAAACTCCCCAAAAGCAATTTGTGAAATCGGTCGGAGTTCACTGTCCCCAGGTGGAGAATCTCTTTCTCTCCCTAATGGAGAGAGAGAACGAAGTACCGCCACAGAAAGAGAGATGATTGGCTGCCTCAGAGAGACGGGCGGGGAGAATTAGAGGAGGGAATGAATGTGAGAGGGAGAATAGGGAATGAAGGGTAGGTGAGTCCCTGAAAGGTGTGTCCTGTTGAGGACCCCTGTTTAGACTTGTATGGTAGTGTGAATGTGTGAGTGTTTCTCCATATAGCCTATATGTGCAGTAGAGGTTGACACGGGAGTGAGAATTAATTCCTGTCCTATCTTTTCCCCTGTATTGTCCTGATCCCTATATAACCCCGGAACTTTCCTGTCCTTTCCAGTGGTTCGGTCCCAATAAAAATCACTTCTGTCCCCTCCCATGTTCATTTTTACACAGCAGAAATCAGAAATAACTTCCTTCCATAGCTGCTCACCGGGATGGTCATTTGACCTTTTTTGACTGTTTTGAGTACTTTTTTTTTCTTCTATACTCGAATGGACAGGGTTTGTACGGTCTTGAAAATCGTGGAAAAGTTGTGGAATTTTAAAATGGAGTTTTCCAGTCCTGGAAAAGTTTTGAAAAAGTTATGGAAATGTTAAAAATGTATTCAGGCACAGTTTTAAAATATTTTAATAATCAAATAAAAATCAGCCAGGCTCGGAACGACACTTTAGTTCGTCTGTGTTTGCACGCATCACCTGCTTGTGTGTGAGAAGTGTGGGCCGTTGGTCAAGGAGAGTGAGGCAGTCGGACAATGCAGCATCAGGTAGGCCTAGCCTATAAAATACAGTATGATCGAGAAGAGACTAACTAGGTAGGTCGACAATTAAAAACATATCTTGTACCCTCTAGTTAACTGTTAAGCTATAAATGTTTTTGTCATGTCATCAATGTCCCAAAAAACCTTCCACCGACACTCGCGAATAATGCCATACAACGATTATTTACTTTTTTGAACGATTCATGTGATTCATTAAAACAAATATTTTTGATGAAACTAATGATTCACTTCATTGTATTATTTGAATCGGTTCAATCGCATTGAATCGAATAATGTGAATCATATGAATCATTTGTAAATCATGAATATTCATTTTAGGAAAACAAAAGATACTTTGGATTACTTTTGGATTATGATTGTACAAAACTTGTTTTGTGGATACTTCCAGTTGATTTGGGGATCCAATGTATGGAGTATTGTAACTCAATGATGCTAGTCAGCCTGCAAAGTAAACACTTCTAAGGTAGCTAAATATGACGACAGGTGAATAAAAAGTTGCGTAGCCTATCATAGCCATTTAATCTTTAATATGTTGAATGAGCAAATTATTTCGAAAAGGCATCAAATGTATTTGGTTGTAATGTTGCAATTTTTTACATGCATTTTTTTTTGTCAGAAATGCCTTCTGGAACATGTGAACTTTCATGTGCCTTAATAACAAACTTGTATGCCATCTGTAAAAGCAAATACAATTGTTAAATTACGAGCCTAGTTGGTTTAGCCACACTTCTGTCTATAACATGAGCTGGTCAGTATGTGTCGGTAACCCTTTCTAACGCTGCTTTTTAAAAGATATATCACATAGTAGAACTGCAAAGGTGTTGCTCTCCACTTTCTGGAGGACCGAGTTTTGAAATCAGTGGAATGCCCGGTAGAAGTGGAGTATGATAGCCAAGGAAATTGAGAAAATTCAGGCGGTTGATTGCAAATATGCAGATGGAGTCGAAAAGAGAACACACAGAAGGCTGTTGTATAAAACACCTGTCTCCGGATTACATCTTCAAACTAAGACAACCATGGCATCCATGACACAGAGGGAGAAGTGTCCATCCATGTATACGGGTGAGATTAGCTAGCTACATTTTCAGATATCACACATTTCTAATTTTGTTAAAGTTAGTGTACTGTTAGCTAACGAGCCAGCCAGCTAAAGTTAGCTAACGTCACTTGTATGACCTGTGTAGTAATATTATTTGTATCTCAGAGACATTTGCATGGCTAGTTATAGCCTAATGTTAGCTTGCGAACATTGAACCTGGTATGTTAGCAACCTGCAGATTCATGCAGGGTATGGTTAGAAGTACTTCCGGGTTGGAGCGAGCGGTCGCATCCGCGCTTCGGTCTGCTTCGGTCTGCAGGTTGTATAACTTTTCATTACATTTCATTACATTTCATTATAGTACAACGGTTTGATTGGTCTAATCTTAGCAATTTCTTCTTAGCTAGCTACATAGCCGTCTTTGTATCAAAGATAATTGCGTAATTATCGTATTTCGTCGTCCTCCTATCTGCCCAGCAGCTAGCCAGCTAGCAAACGTTCACCGTCTACCGTAGCACTGTAGTAACTATCACACTCAACTGAACGACTTGATTAGTGTAGTGTTAGCTAGCTACATAGTTGTCTTTGCTGTCTTCGTATCCAAGATAATTGTGTAGTTTAGAGTGTGTAGTCTTAGAGTGATTATCTTAATTTACCGAGGTTAGCTAGCCAGCTATTTGTCGTCCTTAACGTAGGAGACACTCCTAGCTAGCCAACAGCTAGCCAACGTCTACTGAATAGAACTTTCGCATTCCGGTCGCATTCCGCTTCGCTCCACAGGTAGTATCACATTTTCATTTCATTACAGTCCCAACGGTGTGATTTGTTTGATCGTAGCTAGCTACATAGCTAGCTACATAGCCGTCTTTGTTTCAAAGATAATTGTGTAGTCTAGAGCGATTTTCTAGGTTAGCTAGTCAGCTATTGTCGTTCTTTTAACGCAACGTAACGTAATCAACACTGCTAGCTAGCCAGCTAGCCCCCGAATAGCAGCATTGTAGAAACTTTACACTCAACGGAACGACTTGATTAGTGTAGTGTCAACAACGCAGCCACTGCCAGCTAGCCTACAAAGTCAACAACGCAGCCACTGCCAGCTAGCCTACCTCAGCAGTACTGTATCATTTTAATCATTTTAGTCAATTAGATTCTTGCTACGTAAGCTTAACTTTCTGAACATTCGAGACGTGTAGTCCACTTGACATTCCAATCTCCTTTGCATTAGCGTAGCCTCTTCTCTAGCCTGTCAACTATGTGTCTGTCTATCCCTGTTCTCTCCTCTCTGCACAGACCATACAAACGCTCCACACCGCGTGGCCGCGGCCACCCTAATCTGGTGGTCCCAGCGCGCACGACCCACGTGGAGTTCCAGGTCTCCGGTAGCCTCTGGAACTGCCGATCTGCGGCCAACAAGGCAGAGTTCATCTCAGCCTATGCCCCCCTCCAGTCCCTCGACTTCTTGGCACTGACGGAAACATGGATCACCACAGACAACACTGCTACTCCTACTGCTCTCTCTTCGTCTGCCCACGTGTTCTCGCACACCCCGAGAGCTTCTGGTCAGCGGGGTGGTGGCACCGGGATCCTCATCTCTCCCAAGTGGTCATTCTCTCTTTCTCCCCTTACCCATCTGTCTATCGCCTCCTTTGAATTCCATGCTGTCACAGTTACCAGCCCTTTCAAGCTTAACATCCTTATCATTTATCGCCCTCCAGGTTCCCTCGGAGAGTTCATCAATGAGCTTGATGCCTTGATAAGCTCCTTTCCTGAGGACGGCTCACCTCTCACAGTTCTGGGCGACTTTAACCTCCCCACGTCTACCTTTGACTCATTCCTCTCTGCCTCCTTCTTTCCACTCCTCTCCTCTTTTGACCTCACCCTCTCACCTTCCCCCTACTCACAAGGCAGGAAATACGCTCGACCTCATCTTTACTAGATGCTGTTCTTCCACTAACCTCATTGCAACTCCCCTCCAAGTCTCCGACCACTACCTTGTATCCTTTTCCCTCTCGCTCTCATCCAACACTTCCCACACTGCCCCTACTCGGATGGTATCGCGCCGTCCCAACCTTTGCTCTCTCTCCCCGCTACTCTCTCCTCTTCCATCCTATCATCTCTTCCCTCTGCTCAAACCTTCTCCAACCTATCTCCTGATTCTGCCTCCTCAACCCTCCTCTCCTCCCTTTCTGCATCCTTTGACTCTCTATGTGCCCTATCCTCCAGGCCGGCTCGGTCCTCCCCTCCCGCTCCGTGGCTCGACGACTCATTGCGAGCTCACAGAACAGGGCTCCGGGCAGCCGAGCGGAAATGGAGGATAACTCGCCTCCCTGCGGACCTGGCATCCTTTCACTCCCTCCTCTCTACATTTTCCTCCTCTGTCTCTGCTGCTAAAGCCACTTTCTACCACTCTAAATTCCAAGCATCTGCCTCTAACCCTAGGAAGCTCTTTGCCACCTTCTCCTCCCTCCTGAATCCTCCCCCCCTCCTCCCTCTCTGTAGATGACTTCGTCAACCATTTTGAAAAGAAGGTCGACGACATCCGATCCTCGTTTGCTAAGTCAAACGACACCGCTGGTTCTGCTCACACTGCCCTACCCTGTGCTCTGACCTCTTTCTCCCCTCTCTCTCCAGATGACATCTCGCGTCTTGTGACGGCCGGCCGCCCAACAACCTGCCCGCTTGACCCTATCCCCTCCTCTCTTCTCCAGACCATTTCCGGTGACCTTCTCCCTTACCTCACCTCGCTCATCAACTCATCCCTGACCGCTGGCTACGTCCCTCCCGTCTTCAAGAGAGCGAGAGTTGCACCCCTTCTGAAAAAACCCACACTCGATCCCTCCGATGTCAACAACTACAGACCAGTATCCCTTCTTTCTTTTCTCTCCAAAACTCTTGAACGTGCCGTCCTTGGCCAGCTCTCCCGCTATCTCTCTCAGAATGACCTTCTTGATCCAAATCAGTCAGGTTTCAAGACTAGTCATTCAACTGAGACTGCTCTTCTCTGTATCACGGAGGCACTCCGCACTGCTAAAGCTAACTCTCTCTCCTCTGCTCTCATCCTTCTAGACCTATCAGCTGCCTTCGATATTGTGAACCATCAGATCCTCCTCTCCACCCTCTCCGAGTTGGGCATCTCCGGCGCGGCCCATGCTTGGATTGCGTCCTACCTGACAGGTCGCTCCTACCAGGTGGCTTGGCGAGAATCTGTCTCCTCACCACGCGCTCTCACCACTGGTGTCCCCCAGGGCTCTGTTCTAGGCCCTCTCCTATTCTCGCTATACACCAAGTCACTTGGCTCTGTCATAACCTCACATGGTCTCTCCTATCATTGCTATGCAGACGACACACAATTCATCTTCTCCTTTCCCCCCTCTGATGACCAGGTGGCGAATCGCATCTCTGCATGTCTGGCAGACATATCAGTGTGGATGACGGATCGCCACCTCAAGCTGAACCTCGGCAAGACGGAGCTGCTCTTCCTCCCGGGGAAGGACTGCCCGTTCCATGATCTCGCCATCACGGTTGACAACTCCATCGTGTCCTCCTCCCAGAGCGCTAAGAACCTTGGCGTGATCCTGGACAACACCCTGTCGTTCTCAACTCACATCAAGGCGGTGGCCCGTTCCTGTAGGTTCATGCTCTACAACATCCGCAGAGTACGACCCTGCCTCACACAGGAAGCGGCGCAGGTCCTAATCCAGGCACTTGTCATCTCCCGTCTGGATTACTGCAACTCGCTGTTGGCTGGGCTCCCTGCCTGTGCCATTAAACCCCTACAACTCATCCAGAACGCCGCAGCCCGTCTGGTGTTCAACCTTCCCAAGTTCTCTCACGTCACCCCGCTCCTCCGCTCTCTCCACTGGCTTCCAGTTGAAGCTCGCATCCGCTACAAGACCATGGTGCTTGCCTACGGAGCTGTGAGGGGAACGGCACCTTAGTACCTCCAGGCTCTGATCAGGCCCTACACCCAAACAAGGGCACTGCGTTCATCCACCTCTGGCCTGCTCGCCTCCCTACCACTGAGGAAGTACAGTTCCCGCTCAGCCCAGTCAAAACTGTTCGCTGCTCTGGCCCCCCAATGGTGGAACAAACTCCCTCACGACGCCAGGACAGCGGAGTCAATCACCACCTTCCGGAGACACCTGAAACCCCACCTCTTTAAGGAATACCTAGGATAGGATAAAGTAATCCTTCTCACCCCCCCTTAAAAGACTTAGATGCACTATTGTAAAGTGGCTGTTCCACTGGATGTCATAAGGTGAAAGCACCAATTTGTAAGTCGCTCTGGATAAGAGCGTCTGCTAAATGACTTAAATGTAAATGTAATGTAACGTTATGAGTTGGGATTATGGTTCATTGTTTAGCTAGCTAGCTACATGTCTGAACAAAAGACTCCACTATGCAAGTAACCATTTCAATAGAATGTTCATGATGTGACTGCGACAAATGTCGATAGACATGGTTGGTAAATTTGCTCTCTACTCCGATTTCAGAGCTCTCTCTTCTGAGTGTGCCAGAGCGCAGAATACCTGCTGAATTTATGAACGCTCAACACCCATTGAATATTGCCAGTGTCAGTAAACGTTGGCAAAAAAGCGTAATTAAATTGTTGCCAGCAGCACATTTGCTGTCATCAACGCTCTGGATAACATAAAAACAGCCTAACCAGCTCTGCTAGGACCAGTAAAATGGTCAGAGTGAACTGTTCTCTCATTTTTGTCTGGAAGTAGCTAGCAAGCTAGCCAACATTAACCAGTTAGCTTGCGTGCTTGACTGCTATTGTTTGGTCAGAACGATCGGATCAACCCTACTCCTCGGCCAGAGCGTCCAGTGTGCACTCTGAATGCTCATAGAGCGAACCGCTCTGAATTTACGTACAAACAATCTGGCAACGCTCTGAGTTTATGAACGCCCAGAGCCCACTCTGGCACTCCAGAACAAATTTACAAACGCACCTGTAGTATAAACCAGCCTTTAGTTTTGAAATCTTTGGTTGTTTAGTAAATAGCCTCATATGTGAATCCTTAAAGAGATGGGTGGGGCTAAAGCTTAAGAGGGTGTGAACGATACTGAATGGGTGTAGGCAGAGAGCCCTCCAGTAGGTGTACCAAAACATTCAAGGGTCATTTTTATCAAAAGTGAGGTTACAAGTTAATCAACTTTCAAACCAGAATTACTTTCCCTTGTTCCTCAACTGTAGTGTATGATACACCATTTTCTAGCACTGAGTCTCTACTTGTATCCAATGTAAAAAAAAAACACAATTTAAAATTCTGCTACATCAAGACCGAATCGAGCCGGTCGATCATATTTCTAATCCCCCTCCCCCCAAACAACTCTGTTTCTAACTATTCCTGTACTGCCCATTCCTGTGGACTGTCGATCCTGCCCTGTCCCGAACTTGATTCTATAACTTCATACCTTTTCCTGTGTCAACCTCTAATGTGCAGACAGGGGTGTGGCAGCATGGAACGGAGTCCCCCCCCTGGCTGGGCTGGCCAGCTGGCTCACACCTCTTTAATCTGAAGTGTGAAGCTTTTATTGGAGCTGCTCTCTCAACAGTCAAGCAACCGCACTCACTCCTTCTGTCTTTCTCTCTAACTCTCTCCCTTTTCCTCTCTCTCCTCTCCTTCTTCTCGCTCTTGCCATCTTTCAAACGTGTCCTCGTCCTGAGCCCTTCTCTCTCTCCCTTCCTTACACTAGTCATCTGATTGTCTCCCTCCTCTACTTCCTTCTCTCGGTATCTCTCAACCTCTTCTTTCTCTCAGTACAATCCTGTTGCCATGGCTACCCTGTGTTTTTCCTTTCTCTCAACACATTCCACAAGTCTTTGTCCAAGGGCAATGTCACTTACATGAAGGGAGAAAACACATCAGCCCTAGAACTGTGGAGAGGCAGTCCATGCAGTCCACTCGCTGCTGTGTGACCAAGCATCAATCTACTCTAGCATTTATGCCACACCCACTCTGTATGCAGCCATATATAGGCCTACTTGATGTGTTTCTATCAATATGGTTTAATGATGTTCTGACTCTGAGCCCTGCTAGTGTTATCATCTCCCTGCTCATTGGAGAGCGTGGATGACTCCAGTCCCATAGCTGGCAGAACTATTTCCATTGTTCCAGCTTCGAAAGCTTTTCACTCTTTATGATCCATTTCCCTGTGCTCACCACACATGATAAAACCCCAATGAGCCAGCATCCATTTCCTGCCTGGCTCCCTCCCTCTGTCCAGCCCAGTGACTCTCTGACATTCATTTCATTTCATCTCTGCTATGGCTATGCTCACTAAAGCAGCCATAGTGGAGCATTGGACTGATCCAATACGGCAAGGTTAAGGTAAGGAAAACCATTCTACTTTCACTGCGATCTCTGTGTTCCTGGATCATATGGGTGTGGTTTGCATGGTTGGTGGTATAGGCGTGGTGTCGTGCCATGATAACCCACTCAAAAAGCCAGTCTCTGGCCTGGCACCGAACACGACTGCTGGCCATCCGAAGGCACCCATGTGGCCTCCCCTCAAATTCATAGACAGCGCTATGGATGCAAGGACTGACCATCTATGATATCAAAATTGTAGTTTAAACATGTTTTGAGCGGATATAGCGTTTGTTTGCATTTCCTTTGTTGACAAACATTGGAGTAAAACATGTTTATATTCTTGGTTGTGATGGGTTATGACCGTTGAACTAAGCTCAAAAGTCATTTATAAGTTATATTCTTCAAGAATCAATAGGTACATATTTTATTTTATTTTTTGATTTGATTTATTTCACCTTTATTTAACCAGGTAGGCAAGTTGACAACAAGTTCTCATTTACAATTGCGACCTGGCCAAGATAAAGCAAAGCAGTTCGACAGCTACAACGACACAGAGTTACACATGGAGTAAAACAAACATACAGTCAATAATACAGTATAAACAAGTCTGTATACAACGTGAGCAAATGAGGAAAGAAGGGAGGTAAAGGCAAAAAAGGCCATGGTGGCAAAGTAAATACAATATAGCAAGTAAAACACTGGAATGGTAGTTTTGCAATGGAAGAATGTGCAAAGTAGAAATAAAAATAATGGGGTGCAAAGGAGCAAAATAAATCAATTAATTAAATACAATTGGGAAAGAGGTAGTTGTTTGGGCTAAATTATAGGTGGGCTATGTACAGGTGCAATAATCTGTAAGATGCTCTGACAGTTGGTGCTTAAAGCTAGTGAGGGAGATAAGTGTTTCCAATTTAAGAGATTTTTGTAGTTCGTTCCAGTCATTGGCAGCAGAGAACTGGAAGGAGAGGCGGCCAAAGAAAGAATTGGTTTTGGGGGTGACTAGAGAGATATACCGGCTGGAGCGTGTGCTACAGGGAGATGCTATGGTGACCAGCGAGCTGAGATAAGGGGGGACTTTACCTAGCAGGGTCTTGTAGATGACATGGAGCCAGTGGGTTTGGCGACGAGTATGAAGCGAGGGCCAGCCAACGAGAGCGTACAGGTCGCAATGGTGGGTAGTATATGGGGCTTTGGTGACAAAACGGATTGCACTGTGATAGACTGCATCCAATTTGTTGAGTAGGGTATTGGAGGCTATTTTGTAAATGACATCGCCAAAGTCGAGGATTGGTAGGATGGTCAGTTTTACAAGGGTATGTTTGGCAGCATGAGTGAAGGATGCTTTGTTGCGAAATAGGAAGCCAATTCTAGATTTAATTTTGGATTGGAGATGTTTGATATGGGTCTGGAAGGAGAGTTTACAGTCTAACCAGACACCTAAGTATTTGTAGTTGTCCACGTATTCTAAGTCAGAGCCGTCCAGAGTAGTGATGTTGGACAGGCGGGTAGGTGCAGGTAGCGATCGGTTGAAGAGCATGCATTTAGTTTTACTTGTATTTAAGAGCAATTGGAGGCATATCATTAATTTAAGTCCAAAATTGGATTTAGCAACTGCTGATTGTCCCTTTAAAGAGGTAGTGCTGTCAGTGCTGGGTTAGTGAGAGAACACAACAGAACAACAGGCGGAGGAAAGGAGGGGCAAGGGCTCCCTGTGGACAGGTGAACAGAGGGAGGGCCTACAGTGAGGAGAGAAGGTGGCAGATGTCCACAGTGCCTCAGCCAGCCTGGAAGTCTGGGGTCTGTTGAGGGAGTCTGGTGGTGTGGGTCTTAAGCCCTGGGGTGGAGGTCTGGAAGGGGAAGTGTTGTGATGGTATAGTCCACCTGGCTCCCGCTTTGCCCTCTTGTTCTGAGGCTGAGAGGAGGGCGGGCGCCTGTCTATTCCTCAATGTCACAGTGACGCCATGGCGCTGATTAAACTCCCACTCCTCATTAGAGGAAACATCCACAGAGACAAAGGGTCAGGTAAAAACACATGCACACACACAATTCACCCCTCTGTCAGAGTGATGCAACTCAGTCATCATATTGAGAGCAACTGGCTTCTCAACCTGAAGAATAGCCTCCGTATCCTTCTGTTTTGCGAACATATTTGTTTCCTGTGCTATGATCTGTAATGATAGTTTTTTTCCCAGTATCACCAATGCTTTGTGAATGTACTATAATACCGGTCTAAATATCAGTCCCTGGCATAGCCAGATAATTGTCCCCCCCTGGCAACACAGCCAATTTGTGTTTATGGGTTAATACATCACTGTTCTGTTGATATCCTGCCTCCGACTGGAAACCCATGCTTCATGCCATGTGTTTATGGGTTAATACATCACTGTTCTGTTGATATCCTGCCTCCGACTGGAAACCCATGCTTCATGCCATGTGTTTATGGGGTTAATACATCACTGTTCTGTTGATATCCTGCCTCCGACTGGAAACCCATGCTTCATGCCATGTGTTTATGGGGTTAATACATCACTGTTCTGTTGATATCCTGCCTCCGACTGGAAACCCATGCTTCATGCCATGTGTTTATGGGGTTAATACATCACTGTTCTGTTGATATCCTGCCTCCGACTGGAAACCCATGCTTCATGCCATGTGTTTATGGGTTAATACATCACTGTTCTGTTGATATCCTGCCTCCGACTGGAAACCCATGCTTCATGCCATGTGTTTATGGGTTAATACATCACTGTTCTGTTGATATCCTGCCTCCGACTGGAAACCCATGCTTCATGCCATGTGTTTATGGGGTTAATACATCACTGTTCTGTTGATATCCTGCCTCCGACTGGAAACCCATGCTTCTTGCCATGTGTTTATGGGGTTAATACATCACTGTTCTGTTGATATCCTGCCTCCGACTGGAAACCCATGCTTCATGCCATGTGTTTATGGGTTAATACATCACTGTTCTGTTGATATCCTGCCTCCGACTGGAAACCCATGCTTCATGCCATGTGTTTATGGGTTAATACATCACTGTTCTGTTGATATCCTGCCTCCGACTGGAAACCCATGCTTCATGCCATGTGTTTATGGGGTTAATACATCACTGTTCTGTTGATATCCTGCCTCCGACTGGAAACCCATGCTTCATGTCATGTGTTTATGGGTTAATACATCACTGTTCTGTTGATATCCTGCCTCCGACTGGAAACCCATGCTTCATGCCATTTGCTCTGTATGCGTTGAATTATCAGCCAAATGTTCTCTGTAAAAATGCACTTCTGGTGTGCCTGTGCAAGTGACAGACATGAGAGGTGTTTGATGAGTGTGTGGTGCTTTGAAGGTCCCCCTGTGGGGGTGAAAGCAGTATGAACTCTAACCAGGTTATGAAGGTCATTTTTTTAAAGAAAAAGCCTTCCACATTTAGAGGGAGCTCATCGACTCAGAGCTGGGGAGAACAGATCAACATTTTTTTGAAGTGTATGGACTCTCTCTTCTCTCATCTGTGCAGCTGGCTGTAGTCCAGCAGAGGTGGGCACCTTTCATCTGTCCTCTCCTTCCCCTCCACCCTACCCTCTGATCCCCTGTTCCCTCCTCTGATCCCCCAGCTCTCTGCCAGAGAAGGTTCCAAATATCCACAGTAGCACACAAACAATCCCGAAAGGTTCCTGCCTCCCACTGGTGATCTCCATGTTGGTGACATTGCTAGACAGCCAGTTTAATGAAGTTATATCATTAATACTGCACATCCCAGAAGATGTCATTAAAACTCTGGGTTACCTGGCTGTTGGCTTATTAGCTGAGAAACTAAATGTATCTTAGCAGAAAAATTAACAGTGTCTTAGCAACTATGATAACTTTGAGGAATACCTGAAAAATATATTCCTGCATCATTGTTGCATTTTTGTCCAATTTTGTTGCCTCAAGTAAACAATATTATCATACTGTTTGGTCGATGTGATTCATATTGATAGCCCAGGAAAATATATTATCATACTGTTTGGTCGATGTGATTCATATTGATAGCCCAGGAAAATATATTATCATACTGTTTGGTCAGGAAAATATATTATCATACTGTTTGGTCGATGTGATTCATATTGATAGCCCAGGAAAATATATTATCATACTGTTTGGTCGATGTGATTCATATTGATAGCCCAGGAAAATATATTATCATACTGTTTGGTCGATGTGATTCATATTGATAGCCCAGGAAAATATATTATCATACTGTTTGGTCGATGTGATTCATATTGATAGCCCAGGAAAATATATTATCATACTGTTTGGTCGATGTGATTCATATTGATAGCCCAGGAAAATATATTATCATACTGTTTGGTCGATGTGATTCATATTGATAGCCCAGGAAAATATATTATCATACTGTTTGGTCGATGTGATTCATATTGATAGCCCAGGAAAATATATTATCATACTGTTTGGTCGATGTGATTCATATTGATAGCCCAGGTTTGGTCGATGTGATTCATATTATCATACTGTTTGGTCGATGATGTGATTCATATTGATAGCCCAGGAAAATATATTATCATACTGTTTGGTCGATGTGATTCATATTGATAGCCCAGGAAAATATATTATCATACTGTTTGGTCGATGTGATTCATATTGATAGCCCAGGAAAATATATTATCATACTGTTTGGTCGATGTGATTCATATTGATAAAATATATTATCATACTGTTTGGTCAGGAAAATATATTATCATACTGTTTGGTCGATGTGATTCATATTGATAGCCCAGGAAAATATATTATCATACTGTTTGGTCGATGTGATTCATATTGATAGCCCAGGAAAATATATTATCATACTGTTTGGTCGATGTGATTCATATTGATAGCCCAGGAAAATATATTATCATACTGTTTGTTTGGTCGATGTGATTCATATTGATAGCCCAGGAAAATATATTATCATACTGTTTGGTCGATGTGATTCATATTGATAGCCCAGGAAAATATATTATCATACTGTTTGGTCGATGTGATTCATATTGATAGCCCAGGAAAATATATGTGGGAGTTGTATATGTTTAATATTCTAAATGTGTTTGCTGAATAACCCCTAACACACTGTAGACATAGCTTATTAGTGATGATTACACTACACATGCAACTCCCATTTATGGGACATCATTTCAGATGTGCTGGGCATGAGTGGCTACTTTCACGTGATCTATGAGCTGCTTTTGGCTTAGCCAAGGTTGGTATTTAGACACAAATACATTTCTTTAGGTTATTGATAAAGCACTTGTGTATTGTCCTCTGTCAGAAAGGGATAACAGTTCCAATGCAGTAGCATCATTATCACACTAAACAATCTAAACCCATACTCCGTATCAATGCAAACCTCTGTAAGATTTCCACTGATATCAGCTATTTCTTTACTGAACTTCAGTAATCTTCAGTAATGTGCAGCTCTGATGGCTATATGGTCAGTTCCATGGGCTTCATACAAGGGGTAATGTGGTAATTTATAGATTCTGAGAATGAATGCCCGCGGCAGATCAGAGTAGGGAGAGAATGTCTCACTGAGAGGATTATGTCTGTGTTCATTTATACAATTTAATTGATACAAATCATTGAACCTCATTACAGGGCTGAGGGTTGGGAGGGAAATCCACAGATCCTCTAATATTCAGAATGATCTCATCCAATTTGGATAAGACTAATTCATTTCAGTCTGTAAATGAATGGAGCTCAGCTAGCTAAGCCATTGCTGCACAGACCTTCTGACTGAGACTAGTGATATTCCTCTGGAGGATGACTGGTGTTGGGTCGTCTGGTTCCACCCTGTCAATAGCCTTCACGATAAATGTTCTGTCACTCAATCAATATATTGACACTGCACTCATTTTATCTGGGGCTTAACCAATCACAATGATTTGCTCTGTGCCTACCAATCATAGACTTCACACATTCCAGTAGCCTAAGCTTTATGTCATGGTGTCAAGCTCCTTTCCATGGCTTCTCTGCCAGTGATGATGCCCCTGCAATGGAGTTGAACACATTATACGGTTTGAACAACAAGCGGTACCTCATCCAGACGATCTTTGGAGTGGTGACGAGCTAGCCACCACTCACACCCACCAGACACCTCTCATTAGAGCACAAATACTGTGTGTGTATGTGTGAGTGCATGTGTGCATTTGTCATGGTACCACTGTAGTAACCAGTCTATGAAATGGCGGGTGTGGTTTTGCTTGGTTTAGGAAGAGTTTTCTCTCTTAACCCGACAGAGCGAGAGATAGAAAGAGAGCAGCACACAGGCGGTTTTAAAGAAAGAACCTCCATAACTTACTGCAGCTGTTAAAATATTCCCTGTTGGCCTCCCCTCATCTTCACAAAGACTATAGCTTCATCAGGCAACCACCATCCCAGGCTAGCTTCTAGCGTGACCACATGAATCCCCCCCCCTAATTTGTCTCAATAATATTTTATATTTTTAACACCCTCAAACACCAAGTTAGGCATACCTAATTTCAAAATAGGCCATCATCAATGTCAATCGTGAATGATCATTCTTCACATTTTACCGGTGAAATGTCCAAACTGCGTCTTCATGCCAATCGATCTCAATCAGTTTCATGGGAACATGTAATTAGATCTTCTACAATGACTGTTTGGTGAGTGAATTAGAGCAGACGGTGTTAAACTATATAGCCTTGCTGTATGTTTCAATCAAAGCACATTCTGCTTAGTGGCTGCATGATACATTTGATTGACTATTTAGTTACCCATCCTAAAATGAAATGAGGTGGTGTTTTTGGTGTAACAGTAAAGTTATACTACGCAATTATATTTGGTTCTGTTATGTAGAATAGTAATGAATTATTATATGATCTTCCAAGATTCAGCTTTGATCTAACTTTACTAAATCAACTCCATTGTGAGAAGTGGCGGAGCAATGCTCTGGTGCGCTCCAGCAGGCAGCACTACACCCCTGCAGTCCGCTGCCCCAAACACCCAGCCTACTCTTTTGTTCAGAAATGATGCAGAAATGAGAGACCACTTGTGGCTGTTTTATGAAAATCTGGACATTTTTGACCAAGTAAACATTTCTAGTTTGTCTCAGGGAATGTAAAACAGTTAGGTAGGGAGATTTGTTTAAAGGGATTGAGTGAAGTAGCAGAAAATATGTTGAATGAGCAACTAATGAGCATGGAGAGACTCACAAGTTTGACCAAATTACCTTATATATTTTAGTCTAATACGGCTATTTGCAGTGCTGTTACAGTGCAGTTTTTGATTTGTCATTATGGGTATTGTGTGTAGATTGAATAGGGGGAAAAATCTATTTTAATCCATTTTAGAATAAGGCTGTAACAACGACTCTGGGATGCTGGCCTTCTATGCAGAGTTGCAAAGAAAAAGCCATATCTCAGACTGGCCAATAAAAATAAGATTAAGATGGGCAAAAGAACAGACACTGGACAGAAAAACTCTGCCTAGAAGGCCAGCATCCCGGAGTCGCCTCTTCACTGTTGATATTGAGACTGGTGTTTTGCAGGTACTATTTAATGAAGCTGCCAGTTGAGGACTTGTTTGTTTCTCAAATTAGACACTAATGTACTTGTCCTCTTGCTCAGTAGTGCACCGGGGCCTCCCACTCCTCTTTCTATTCTGGTTAGAGCCAGTTTGCTTTGTTCTGTGAAGGGAGTAGTACACAGCGTTGTACGAGATCTTACATTTCTTGGCAATTTGTCGCATGGAATAGCCTTCATTTCTCAGAACAAGAATATACTGACGAGTTTCTGAAGAAAGTTCTTTGTTTCTGGCCATTTTGAGCCTGTAATCGAACCCACAAATGCTGATGCTCCAGATACTCAACTAGTCTAAGGCCAGTTTAATTGCTTCTTTAATCAGAACAACAGTTTTCAGCTGTGCTAATATAATTTCAAAAGGGTTTTGTAATGATCAATTCGCCTTTTAAAAGGATAAACTTGGATTTAGCTAACACAACGTGCCATTGGAACACAGGAGTGATGGTTGCTGATAATGGGCCTCTGTACGCCTATGTAGATATTCCATTAAAAATCTGCCTTTTTCAGCTACAATAGTCATTTACAACATTAACTATGCCTACACTGTATTTCTGATCAATTTGATGTGATTTTAATGGACAACAAATGTGCTTTTATTTCAAAAACAAGGACATTTCTAAGTGACCCCAAACGTTTGAATGGTAGTGTATATAATATATATATATATAGCATTAGCTAGCGGTAGTCGGCTGTACCTGCGCCAAAACTACAGTCTTTTTCATCCTATAGCTATAGTTCTCAGTCTTCTTTTCACTTTTATGTCCATTACTGATCAAAAAAACAATTATCATGCTCTTTGTCTCTCTGCAGGAAACATATAGTGAGAAATATGTTTGGAACATCAAATCGCAATAAAATCACAGGATCGAATCTAAATACATATAGTTTTGGCACGTAAGTATCATGATAATGTCATATCGTAAGGCCCCTGGCAATTCCCAGCCCTCTCTTCACTACTCCCCCAGGCTAACAAACTATCTGCATTCATTTAAAGGGCCCTTGAGCGTGGGCAAGAGCTGGCCCAGCTTCAATAGCAGAATGACACAAATTAGAAAAAATTGCTGGTAATAGGAAGTCGATAGTTGTAGGCGAACTTATTACCCTTTTAGTGCTTTAATGACAGGAGAGAATTTCTCTTCACCAAGACCTTCTTCACCGGTCGTGTGAACACCCACTGTTCTGTCATTCACTGATGAGGGAGTGGGAAGGCAGACAGAATAGGGTGGAAGCTCCTTGGACAAGAGAGGGTAGTTTATATACTGCCTAACTTTTCACGGATCGCAGGATTCAGCACCTTGTATCCACAGATACCATGCAAGGCAGAAACGAACAGTGATTTGTTACCTTTATCAGTCAGCAGCACCTTGGCAATGGTTGTGGTGTTATTAACTCGGGTGTAGCTGAGGTCCATGGACAGTCTGAGGCATAATGCTGCTGCTGTGTGTCTGCGTCATGACTGGTTTGAAGTGTTGGGTTGTGGTGGGTACATCCGCCACAATTGCTGGGCACTCATCCTGTAAGTACAGCCCCCTCTCCTACTGGACACCAGCTTGAGTAGAATTTACTCTGACTTGTTATTTAGGATTATTATTTGGAGCCGCCTGAGAGACATCTTTGTCTTTGTTGCCAGGACCGATCACTCACATCATACGATTTGCTCAAAAAGCACAGCCCATTCAAGGTGGACATTCCTGCTAAAAATGGACCCATGATGCTTTGCTTGTCTCCCCTTGTTTGTCAGACAACATCACAAGGTGGTAAAATCAGTGTATTGTTCTATTTGGGTATCACACGAAGCAGACTGCACTTCCATGGTTCGGCGCTGGCATTTAAAACAGAGCTGTCACAGTGAGTGCTGTTACATGCACACAATAATGCAATTAATATAATAGTTTGATTAAACCATTTACATGCTTAGCAAGAAGAACGATTTCCCTAATAATCCTGTTTACATGGACACGTCTGAAATCAGGCTACTTGATGCCACTGATAAATGCAGAAAATCACCAATCAAAATAAACCTTCTACATATAAATTACAGACATATAAAGTTTGTATGTGAAAACTACTTCTAAGATGTATACATTCAGTTGTTCCGAACTCACTTCACCTGCGCTAAAGAGGGAGGCTGGCACGGCGGGTGCTAGCACGTGCACATATCAAATACACCGCTGGAACGCCGACTAAGGTGTTTAAATGTCCTAATCATTTGAACGATTGCCCAGAAAACCAGGTGTTGCAGAGTATTGTGTTTACATGACTATCGCAAAATCTGCCTACTGCCATAATCAGTTTAATATCGAATTATTCGTGTGCTTTTAAACATTCTCAGAGACTCATCTGGAGGGAAGAAGTGTGAAATAGATCATGTAGAGATGCAGTCTTGAGAGCAGATATTCAGGAGGAGACCGAAGCTTCTGGTGCAAAGGTGGCCATATTTATTTTCAGTGATAGTGAAAGCCGGCAATGACAAGACAAACAGGTAGACAATAGACTTCTCAAACAAAATAACAAACCTCATTATAAGCCTATAAGAGGCTTACCTTGAAGCCTCCATCACTGTTATAGGTTAGTGGTGTACCTGGCTCAAGCAACCTCCCCACTATCACCAAACCCAATCTAGAAATCTTAGAAACCCCAAAACAGGCATCCTCTAAGCCCCTCCCTGGGACATGCCCATGTCCAATGACAAGTAACCACATAACTGGTATACAAATGTATCTGTCTCTCTCATAATTACCCCGTTACACACATTCCGTCTTAAACAGACGTGACCACTTCCATGTACACTTTCAATTTGGCACACTTTAAACGTTAATGAGGAATCCTTACATGAATGAAACGGGCGAATAACGGGAACCCAGGAACATGCAGCGGTGCGCAACGACACAGACAAGGCAGGACACACAGAGGTCCGACACAACGTGGGAAGTATGAACAAAATGAAACCAGTTTCTAGCTGGTGAGTGTTACGAGGATTCTGTGCACCGAAACATCCCTTCACTCTGGTAGTTTAGAGACAGGAAAATAACAGCGTTTATGTGTGGAACCGATTATACGGAAATACCTTTCTATAAACATTTCCCAACCGAACTGAGCATGAACTATAAACAGTAACTTACTGCTAACAAATGAGCTAAAGAATAATCTAGCCATGTGGAGTATAATGCTTCTAGAAATAAATGGCAAAATTCACAAGAGACATAAAACAAGCTATTTTAACATAGGGCCTAATGGCAGATTAGACAGTGTTCATGACGAGTGGGTATAAATCCACATCGTCACAAGAGGATTTTTTACTCTCTATTGTAATAATGACCAGGTTGAGATTGGACTTGATTTCCTCTGGGTAGAGATGGCATTGACGATTCTATGGAAGATTGAAAATAGCCCCAAAAACACATCAGTCCATTTTGATAAAGGTCACTTAGTTAATGCTGCGCTCCCTCCCTGGAATTACTGTTGACTCCTAGCCACTGCTAGGTTGAACTTCACAGTTATTTACAGTTATTGTAATAATTCAACATCATTGCTTTTTAATTTTTTTTGTTGGTGTTTCCACAATTGTGCTTAGAGATCCTTCAATTGTCCCATATGTAATTATATGGTTTTCAGTTTCTCTATGGTCTTTTTACGTTCACGTTAACATTCGGCCATGTACCGGATTGTGTGGGTTGTCTTTAAAAAAAAGAATAATACAAAATTGGCGGGTGCTTCTATTTGTCATTGTTTTTCTCTGTCATAACAATGCCCTACCTCAGTAGGTCTATAGTTATATAGCCGGATATCAGGCTGCTCTTTGTTGCTCTCTCTGTTGGAGTGTGGCGCCGTTAGGGAGATGAGGCTCTGGAGGTGGGTTCGCTCAGCAGATGGTGGATGCTCTGCTCTGCTCCGCATCACTCTTCATGTTTATGTGAGCCAAAGCCACTCTCCACAGAGGAAGTGAGGGTCCACAAAGTTGTCCTTATAAGGAGGGGTCTGCAAAGCTCCAAACCCCCCTCAGTACAGTAACTATGATCCCACTGTAAATCAAGACTTTTTCCACCACTGCTTTCAGCAAGGTGAGGATCAATATTGTACTTGCAGTAGATGCTCTATTTGGGTGGTACTATGATGCTCGTAGGATTATGAACCGGGGTTTCCCACATGAGAAACTAACGTCTTAGACCTTCGGACCAAGAGTGGGCCGAAGGGCTGACAATGGTTTTGAAGTTTGCAGGCGGGGCTACTCATGACATGACCATGACCGGCTCATATCCGCTACAGTTGCATGGTGCTGGAAATGTCATACAAAAATTCACATCTGAAATTGGCTGCCAAGAAAGCTCCTCATTTTGGCGAGTGTGTATTCTCAATGTATCTCAGCAGAGAGTTTGGAAATGTGCCATTTGTGATTTAGAGGTCCATTCACTGATGAGAAGCAGCTAGAGAAATGCCACTGCTGAATCCGGCTTAATCTTGTTTAGCATCTCACAGATGTTTGTTGTGACTGTGTTAGTATTTAGTTCATCTGGGTCCTTTTCCCTTATCTCAGATTTCTCCATATCTTTTTGTGACACTCCTGAGGATGACATGCCCCTCCCCCAGGTGATGGGTTCCATTCATTGGTCACCTTTGCCTTCCTGCCTCTGTGATCAGTTCCCTGTGCTCATGGTGTCTGAGCCCCTTTGTGTTTATTGCGTGCCATCTATCAGTCATGTTGACAGGCCCTCAGTGAGCTGGAGCGCTGCATTCTAATGCACTGCAAGCCAAGTGGATGAGAGAGGGGAGGTGAGGGGTTGGCAGAGCAGAGCGGGGGAGTGGGCTGACTGTCAGACACCGTCTGTTGTCCCAGTGTTGGCTGTTTTTTTATTTCCTTGTTTACTCAGTAGCTGTGGGTTTGTTTGAGGCAGTGCTGCGACTCTGTCTGGGGAGCTTTCCTATGGCTCGGCAGGCTCACAGCTCAGTCAAACCATTAGGCAAGATTTATCATCACCATTAGAGGACCCAGTCAGAGAGGGTTGGCTCTGAGGCTGTACACCTCAGCTCACCTGCAGCCAGGCAGATAGCTGAGATGTCTTCCGCTCTGCCGTCAGCGTGGTGGGGTCTTTATGTCAGCACATCACCACATCTCTGGTCCTGGTTGATGAGGAGGACGAGACACTGCCTGGCACTCATTCCATCACCCCTCAGTCATGAGACTGGAAACTCGAAGGATTTTCCAAATTATCCACATTGTCATGAGTTATGAAAGTACTGCTGGTGCCCACCCACTAGGTAGTAAGGAGTTTTATTGTAGTGGCCTCGCTTTGAGGTTTGTCCAGATCTATACAGAACATGATACCCTTAGTATTTATTAATTGTCTCTGGCTCTGAACAGTCAATGTAGCAAATCAGATGTGGTCAGGTCTAGTATTGTGGTCATTCATAGGCTTATACACACAGTGTATCTGGTGTGTGTTTCAGATGTGTGGTGGGGGCTTGACGCCAGTGTATGTCAGGTCAGATACCGATGGGGAATAACATGCCATCGGGGATGGTCACAGATGCCGACAGTCAGAGAAATGAACATCACTCTTTCCCATGAGACCTCAAGCACAGAACCCAGTTCATTCCTCTGCAGAGCAAGGGGTTTAGATGGGCTCCGACATGCATCCCAGCATTAAGTGTGCTTCAAGGAACAGTTTCTCATCCCACAACTCTGCTCCGCCCCACGCTGCCGACTGGCTCTGTCATATCAAGGAGGTCAGGGGGAAACAGAGCTGTCTGCTGAACTGGATTAATCTCTCTAGAAAACAGCTGAACCTCCATGGCTCTGTTAACCAGAGCTGAAAGGACAAGAGGGCCACAGTGTTCTCTCAATGGATCTACATGCTCGGCGCCACACACTGGCGACCACAAGGCCCTGCTTCTGTTTCCCTCAGCCCCAGCCATAAGAAGTCATGAGACACACAGAGAGGAGAGTTATTAAAGAGAGGGACAGAGATGGGAAATGGGGGATAAACATACAACATTATAAAATCCATGTACACAAACAACAAGGGTGCGGTTAAAATTGGCAAAAAACTCATTTCTTTCCACAGGGCCGTAAGACAGGGAGGCAGCTTAATCCCCCACCCTCTTCAACATATTTATTAACTCATTTCTTTCCACAGGGCCGTAAGACGGAGGCAGCTTAATCCCCCACCCTCTTCAACATATTTATTAACTCATTTCTTTCCACAGGGCCGTAAAACAGGGAGGCAGCTTAATCCCCACCCTCTTCAACATATTTATTAACTCATTTCTTTCCACAGGGCCGTAAAACAGGGAGGCAGCTTAATCCCCACCCTCTTCAACATATTTATTAACTCATTTCTTTCCACAGAGCCGTAAGACAGGGAGGCAGCTTAATCCCCAACCCTCTTCAACATATTTATTAACTCATTTCTTTCCACAGGGCCGTAGCTTAATCCCCCACCCTCTTCAACATATTTATTAACTCATTTCTTTCCACAGGGCCGTAAAACAGGGAGGCAGCTTAATCCCCCACCCTCTTCAACATATTTATTAACTCATTTCTTTCCACAGGGCCGTAAGACAGGGAGGCAGCTTAATCCCCAACCCTCTTCAACATATTTATTAACTCATTTGCGAGGGCACTAGAAGAGTCTGCAGCACCCGGCCTCACCCTACTAGAATCTGAAGTCAAATGTCTACTGTTTGCTGATGATCTGGTGCTTCTGTCCCCAACCAAGAAGGGAATACAGCAGCACCTAGATCTTCTGCACAGATTCTGTCAGACCTGGGACCTGACAGTAAATCTCAGTAAGACCAAAATTATGGTGTTCCAAAAAAGGTCCAGTTGCCAGGACCACAAATAGAAATTCAACGTTGCCCTAGAGCACACAAAAAACGATGCATACCTCAGCCTAAACATGAGCGCCACAGGTAACTTCCACAAAGCTGTGAACGAGCTGAGAAGGGCCTTCTATGCCATCAAAAGGAACATAACATTCAACATACCAATTAGGATCTAGCTAAATATACTTTAATTAGTTATAGAACCCTTTGCCCTTCATGGTTGTGAGGTCTGGGGTCTACTCACCAACCCAGAATTCACAAAATGGGACAAACACCAAATTAAGACTCTGCATGCAGAATTCTGCAAAAATATCCCCAAATAATGGAAACAAAGCAGAATTAAGCCGATACCCGCTAATTATCTAAATCTAGAAAAGAGACGTTAAATTCTACAACCACCTAAAAGGAAGCGATTCCCAAACCTTCCATAACAAAGCCATCACCTACAGAGAAATTAACCTGGAGAAGAGTCCCCTAAGCAAGCTGGTCCTGGGGCTCTGTTCACAAACAAATAGCCCCAGGACAGCAACACAATTAGACCCAAGATAATTCTTTCCAATGTGTCAAGTAGTTAACAAAAAACCCCAGAGCAAAATAGAATGCTATTTGGCCATAAACAGAGAGTACACAGTGGCAGAACATCTGACCACTGTGACTGACCCAAACTTAAGGAAAGCTTTGATTATGTACAGACTCGGTGATCATAGCCATGTTATTGAGAAAGGCCGCCGTAGGCAGACCTAGCTCTCAAGCAGTTTTGAATAACTCCCATATCTTTTGGGTTAAATACCACAGTGTGCCATCACAGCATCAAGATTTGTGACCTGTTGCCACAAGAAAAGGGCAACCAGTGAAGAACAAACACCATTGTAAATACAACCCATATTTATGTTGATTTATTTTCCCTTTTGTGTCTTTATTCTTTTGGAACTTTTGTGAGTGTAATGTTTACTGTTAATTTGTACTATTTATTTCACTTTTGTTTATTATTTACTTCACTTGCTTTGTCAATGTTAACATATGTTTGCCATGCCAAGAAATTGAAATTGAAATGAGAGAGAGAAGAGTAAGACAGTGAAGGGAAAGATGGGGGGATGGGAGAGACAGGGAAAGGACAGAGGGAAAGGCCGTCTATAAATACAATGCAGGAGTGAAAAAGAGATGGAACATTGTGATCAAGTAGAGAACCCAGTGTTCTCTTACTATGTGCTTCAGTGCGTGTTTGGTTGTCTGTTGATTTGTTTGTTGTGTGTGTGTGTTCTGTGATGTGTGCTGCTGTTTACTTTATACAGTATGTGAGTTCTATGTTCTCTGTATATTTCTGTATTTTCGTGAGTTCAATTCAGCAACAGAAACGTCTGTCTTTAATAATGCATCAGCCCTCAGCCAGCAGCACGGTCTGAATGTAAGGCCAGTGTGTCGGTAATGAATCTGAATGCCTGCCGTTAATTAAGGAATATAATTAAGATATAAATCCTCTCTAACTGGATTCCTGCTAACTGTTAGGATTGTAAACATCATGGTGTTGTGGAAGCTGAGGAGAGGGGTAGCGGGGCGAGGCAGGAAGGGGGTGTTGGCCAGAGCTCTGAGGAGTCTGAGAAGGCTGAGACGGCTGAGGCAGGTGGGGAGGAATGAGAAGGGCCGCTGGGCCCGTCATATAAAAGAGGAGTGGAGAGAGCCGCTCCCCGTCACAGACTGGGGCTAGGACTGGGGGGTGGGGGGTTTAGAGAGGGGGGTAATCTCTCCTCCCTCCCCTGGTCCACTGACTGGGCCTAATAAACCCCAAGTCGGAGCTGGTGGAAACGGGGACCGGGAGAGAGCACGCTGAGCGGAGGGCCTTTTTGGCCATGCTTGCTCCGTTTCCCTAGTTTCCGACTTTGTGACTTTTCTATCCCCCCCATCCCACCTCCATCCCTCCTTTCTCCCTGTCTTCAGTTCAGTTCAAGGTCACTGAGCTGATTATGAACAATGATTTTGCTTGTAGCACTAAATAATACAGTCTATGAATTTCTATTTAATTATTTAATCTTATTTATAACTGGCTGATACATTTGGCAGCTTGGAAGCAGGATTAGAGGTGTTGTTTGGACCAGAATAGGAGGCTAAGAGGTAAAAATGTTAAAGCCATGTGGGTCTGTGCCCAGTCAGTTTCTGTCCCGGAGGTTGGCTCCCTGTCCCGGAGGTTGGCTCCCTGTCCCGGAGGTTGGCTCCCTGTCCCGGAGGTTGGCTCCCTGTCCCGGTGACAGACTGAGTGCTTATGGCGGCTAAGATTGTTTTGTTATGGGCGCAATATGCACTAGACAGAAGGGACTTTGGCCCATGTGGTTTTGTGCATGTATGAACAATTGAGTACAGTGTATTTGTACTGTATGTGAGGTAGTGTAGCTCTCCACTCCAGCCTATCCCAGAGAACCTCAGATTGTCTACCAGACAACAAACGGTGATATGACGTGTCCTTCCCAAATTACACTTGGCTGCCGCCTCCCGTGCCATGACAGGCCTGTAGAATAATGTGTGTGTAGAGGGTGTGTGGTTCAGGGGGTGACCGCTGGATGGGGGTTACTCACAGGATGAAAGATGAGTTGCCGTATCCTACATTTTCCCTCAACAGTACAGGATGGAGACACTTTCACCAGTGAGTATGTGTATGTTCCTCTGTGTTAAGGAACGTTGTCCCCACTCCCAGATTGATTGACAGATCTGTGTCCTTGACAAAGACAAACCGATCCATCTTGCAGGATCACTTTCAGCCCCAGACAGTGTTATTGAACCTCCGTACAGGTGATACGTCACTTTGCACCCCTTCCACAACATGTCACTCAACTGTTCTGACATTACTGATTTCTTTGCTCATAGCTCTTTCTTTAGTATTTTATTTGGATTCAAAGCCATTCCCAGTCTCCTGAGAACTACCCTGTTACATGGAGTTGGTGTAGTCCCCTGTCTCATCTTGTCAATCAGCTTGCTATCTAGCTCAGTGGACTATACCACCGCAGCAGGGGTGCAACGACAGTTCCCAGCTCTTTGGGTGTCAGATACTCTACATCAATGGAGATCATCTCCAAGCTGTGTGCCTTATTATCCTGACACATAGTAACCACACACAGTGTTATATTTAACAGCATATTTAACAGTCTGACTGCACTGGGTAGGAGGTAGGTGAAGTAAGGCACATTCCTCTCTTTGTAGATTGGACCGATGGAAACATCTACATCTGGTTTGGGACTATAAAAGGGATTATCTTTAGCATCTTCTGTGGGGGAAAAGAGAACTAAACATGTGACCGTTTGTTAAACCTCTGTCCTGATAAGAAAACATTCATGTTCCCAGCTTTCCACAGGGCAGAGGTGAGAGCACTTCCTCTGAGCAGAACAGCCTACCCTGACTCCCGATTCAGCTTTATTAATGTGACCTTGACTTCAGCTGGCTTTTTCCATTGTCAGAATAATTCATCTCTAGGATGTAAAAACACAGGTTCTGTAGTCGTTGGGCCTGTCTTATGAGACAGACTCTGATGTACCGGTTGTTATCAAGGTGTATTTTGCAAGAGTTTTTTTTCCCCGAAGATGCTGTTACTTGTCATTGTTTCTCTTCTGTGTGTGTGTGCTCGTGTGTGCGATTTGTGCATGCAACCGTGCGCGTGTGTATAGTTGATTCAGCACCGGCAGCTTAAGGATCCTTGGCCTTGTGCTACTGCAGGTAATGAACAAACTGCTTTCAAAGCCCATGCTCTGCCTATATCCACAGCCTTCGTCAGAGATACAGCTCTCTATCTGCCTCACAAAGCCTTTATAGAAGTACATCTGGGCCATAGCACATTTGGTGGTTATAAAGTAAGAAGAAAGGAGAAACCCGCACACGGCTGTTTACTAACCTTTACGTATCGGCTTCAAGGTCTTTGTCAGAGCTTTTGTGAGTTTCTTTCATTAACACCCTTAGGTAGCCATAACCCCACCCACATCCGTTCCACGCATCCAATGGGGTTGGAGTCGAGGGTAAACAAATAAGTGCTGTCAAACATAACAATGTGCATTTCATAAATATTAGAATAAAGTGTGTATTAAACACATCTGTAAAAACACAATGAAGACATCGACCCATCAAGTACATTTTCATAAATCATTGGGTACAGCGCAAGAAAAACGTCAGAGTAATCTGAAGTGGAGGCATTAATTCATGTTCACATTCACAACATAACATACATAGGCATTTCATCATTTAGACCCTTAGGAAATTGTGTCTGGAGGGTGAACATCCCAAAACATTCTCTCTTGCTCAGTATTATTTATATCACCTCCCCAGTCTGATATCTTGACTTTCTCTATGCCACCAAATCTAAAAGGTAGAGATGTCATGTTTCAGCTCATTAAAATGTACAGCGACTGGATAATCCCTGTCCTTTCTCCTGATTGAACTGGGCATAAAGTAAACAGGAAAGAAACCAGAATCTACTAGTCTAGTAGACAGCTTGTTGATGTATTGTGATTGGAAGTGATTTTATGTGTTCTTTTCAATGGGGTGAATATGATGTGCGGAGGAGCATGTTGGAGCATGTTAGTATTGGTATTGTTGTTTGCTATTGTGTGAGGGTGTGTTTGTATTTGTGTGTGTGTGTGTGTGTGTGTGTGTGTGTGTGTGTGTGTGTGCGCGCACGCGTATCTCTGTCCACGCTGGCCCTGCAATTAGTGGCTAGTCTTCAATAATGTAGGGTCTAAGGAATACCCTGATTGTGTGGCTGAGTATAGAGCTGGTGTGCGGGCGCGCGCTGGCATTTAGCACCTAATCAATCCCCTGCGCTGCCTGGTGCTGCTAATTGAAGGTTAAGAGAGAACAGCAGCATGAGCCGGTGCTCACTGTGGAATAGAGCAGAACATCACCAGCCCCAGCCTCTCCCTACTTCACGCTCTTACTCATCTCTCTGCCCTTTTACGTCCTGTTTGAAATCAATACAAAGGCTCCCTAGCCATTTATTTCTGGGGATCTTCAGCACCTCTGGTCACATGAGCCAGAGGTTTACAAATGAATTTGAGCTGTCAATTCTCTGCTGAATGGGCAGAACACAGAGAATGATGATTGCTGGCTGTGATAGGACCGTGATGCTGCGGTGTCAGCAGCAGCAGCAGCAGAGGAACGGGGGAAAACCCTGCTGCAGGTGATTGGTGATTCATTCTGATGTCTGGTGGTATTCTCTCGCCCTCCACTTCTGGAGGGGGACTCAGATTAGAGGAATGGGAGGGGACAGGAAGAGAAATAGACAGGGGAGACAGAGGGTGAAATGTTAACACACACAAATAGAGGAAAAGAGAGAGTGCAGTTGAAAGGACCTGTCTGGCCTTGCCTTTGTGTGACTAAGAGTTAGGGCACAAAACTTAGAACAATGTGAGGCTAATCTGGCAACCTACTGTTAAAATGTAGATTCCAGGTATGTGGTGCTGAAGGCAGAATAAATCACTGGTGTTGAAGCGGATCAAGCGGGTCCTCTTTGAAGACATAGAGCACAGTACCGTAGAACTTCAATTAATGAACCACCCGTTGTTTATTTGCTTCAATCCCTGAACACAACCTGTGTTTATTAGAGACAGGCTTCTTTTTAAGCCAGGCGTCCATTTCCTTAATGCACACAGCTTTTGCGCAATAAAATGTTGAAAAGACTACCACACTGTTTATTGTGACCAGTATAAACATTATAATAACACATCCATCACAGATCAGACTTGCAAAGAATAGGCTGCCTATCATACACCCACGATTTGGCGCTTCAGCACCGTGGGGAGTGGTACCACTCCTAGCTTGAATTTGATGTTTTTTGGTGACGCCATGGCTAGCAACGATGACACGGCTAGCAACGATGACACGGCTAGCAACGATGACATGGCTAGCAACGATGACAGAATACAAATACAATGTTTTTAATGCACATGGCCATGGGAATATCAGAGCCTTGCCCATTGTAACCTCGTAAACAACCCCGTAACGGCTATTAAAAGGGACAGGCGGCTATTTGAGAGACTGCTTTTAATTGAAGTTTTACGGTATGTGTGTGTCCAGGGATAAATCGTGTGTTTCTTTTATCCAACCACACTGTGGGTGGTGTTGTTGTTGGTGGTGATCATCATTTGTTGTTTATTTGTGTTGTCTTTACCATCCATCCCTTTCCCTCCCACACGCTCCTCTCTCCCTCCTCACTCACTATCAGAGTCAACACTCTCTCACTCTCCCACTCACACATTGAACAAGAGTGCATTATCATGGAATGGAAATGGCCGTTGTAAATAACACCTTTAAAGTGTTGTATTATTGGGTTTGGTTAATGACTGCGGTTGCTCTTGAGATTTGGGTTCATGCATAGCTTTCAGTGTGTGACACCCCCATCCATCTGACTAGCTGGTCAACTCAACAGACACACCCCAGAATCGTAGCTGTCTTGTGTGTTATGCTTGTTTCTGTATTTGTGTGTTTACGTGGGTGTGTGTGTGTGTGTTTCTGGTCTGATAACGAGCCACAGTTAGACGTATTTGCATAAGCTAGTAAATGAGGGGAAACAGAGTGCAATAAAGACGTGGAGGAGCTTCTAGTTCATTATGTGCAGCCAGTGAAATGAAAAGGGGAATAGAAACAGGAGCCAGGGAGGGGCACCATTTTGAGTTATGAGTTGTGAGGTACAATAGGCCTCCATTCCCTCTCGCACTGAGCAGGACCCACCAGGAAGAGGATAGGATAGAGGGATGCTGCACTGAGCAGGGCCCACCAGGAAGAGGATAGGATAGAGGGATGCTGCACTGAGCAGGGCCCACCAGGAAGAGGCTGGATAGAGGGATGCTGCACTGAGCAGGGCCCACCAGGAAGAGGATAGGATAGAGGGATGCTGCACTGAGCAGGGCCCACCAGGAAGAGGATAGGATAGAGGGATGCTGCACTGAGCAGGGCCCACCAGGAAGAGGATAGGATAGAGGGATGCTGCACTGAGCAGGGCCCACCAGGAAGAGGCTGGATAGAGGGATGCTGCACTGAGCAGGGCCCACCAGGAAGAGGATAGGATAGAGGGATGCTGCACTGAGCAGGACCCACCAGAAAGAGGATAGGATCGAGGGATGCTGCACTGAGCAGGGCCCACCAGGAAGAGGATAGGATAGAGGGATGCTGCACTGAGCAGGGCCCACCAGGAAGAGGATAGGATAGAGGGATGCTGCACTGAGCAGGGCCCACCAGGAAGAGGATAGGATAGAGGGATGCTGCACTGAGCAGGGCCCACCAGAAAGAGGATAGGATAGAGGGATGCTGCACTGAGCAGGGCCCACCAGGAAGAGGATAGGATAGAGGGATGCTGCACTGAGCAGGGCCCACCAGGAAGAGGCTGGATAGAGGGATGCTGCACTGAGCAGGGCCCACCAGGAAGAGGATAGGATAGAGGGATGCTGCACTGAGCAGGACCCACCAGAAAGAGGATAGGATCGAGGGATGCTGCACTGAGCAGGGCCCACCAGGAAGAGGATAGGATAGAGGGATGCTGCACTGAGCAGGGCCCACCAGGAAGAGGATAGGATAGAGGGATGCTGCACTGAGCAGGGCCCACCAGGAAGAGGATAGGATAGAGGGATGCTGCACTGAGCAGGGCCCACCAGAAAGAGGATAGGATAGAGGGATGCTGCACTGAGCAGGGCCCACCAGGAAGAGGATAGGATAGAGGGATGCTGCACTGAGCAGGGCCCACCAGGAAGAGGCTGGATAGAGGGATGCTGCACTGAGCAGGGCCCACCAGGAAGAGGATAGGATAGAGGGATGCTGCACTGAGCAGGGCCCACCAGGAAGAGGATAGGATAGAGGGATGCTGCACTGAGCAGGACCCACCAGGAAGAGGCTGGATAGAGGGATGCTGCACTGAGCAGGGCCCACCAGGAAGAGGCTGGATAGAGGGATGCTGCACTGAGCAGGGCCCACCAGGAAGAGGATAGGATAGAGGGATGCTGCACTGAGCAGGACCCACCAGAAAGAGGATAGGATAGAGGGATGCTGCACTGAGCAGGGCCCACCAGGAAGAGGCTGGATAGAGGGATGCTGCACTGAGCAGGGCCCACCAGGAAGAGGATAGGATAGAGGGATGCTGCACTGAGCAGGGCCCACCAGGAAGAGGATAGGATAGAGGGATGCTGCACTGAGCAGGGCCCACCAGGAAGAGGCTGGATAGAGGGCTGCATAGATCTACATTGGGGGAAATAGCTTTAAATTATGAACTCAATAAAAAGCTGCATCTGTCTGTAGATTAATTATTGACTGTTGAAATGGGTGTTCCACTGGAGAGGAGGTAGGGAGGGTCAGGGAGAGGAGAGCAGGGACTAGCAGGTGTATCAGCCAGCCCATATACTGGATCCCCATCCGTCCTACCAGCCAGGCAGGGAGATCTAGTGGTAGTGGTACGATCAGAGCAGACAGGGCTGGATGTTACAGCCTTCCACGCTCAATACCTGAGCCCAGTGAGATTGCTAGAGCGTCCTGGTAATGTTCTTCTCAAAGAGGTGCTCTGCTCTCACCACCAGTCCACAGCTCCACACCAAGAGAGATCTGTGCTCAATGTCATTTTCAAGAATAATTCAAAGACCGATAATTCCCATTACCGTGTGATCAGCCAACTGACTGACAAACATAAATGACGTTGAAGCTAATATAAGGAACCTACTGTTTGAGATAAATGACCTTATCTAAACCAGTGAACTAAGTAGATGACCTATTATCCGACATTGCCATTGAGCGGAATGATAAATAGTAGGCTATTGAATGTTGTGGTTTGAGATCATATCATTGCTGTGTAACTGTGGAGCGGTTCATCATTGGAAACCTGCAGGTTATACTGATTCACTGCTGATTCACACACTACCTCTGTATGTAGTCGGTATAATTTCACAGTCTAGACAGTAACCGACAGAACACAATAACACAAACAGGATCCAGTATAACCATGATGCATCTGCAGCCCTTACACTATCATAGGCAATGTTGGTATCTCTCCAGATCATCATGGACCTTTCACTTAGGGATAAGCGTTAATAGCTGTGGGAGCATCATTCAGTATTCATTGTGGACTATACTACATCTCTACAGCTATCCCTCCCTACCAAACCCCTCCATTATGAGTGCAATGAGCAACTAGGTCTCTCCCTGGCTTTAATGCTCTTTGTGTTGCAGTTTAAAGTGCTCCACGATTGATTAAATGGGAGTGTTGTGTTGGGCTGCTGGAGGAAGAGAAGAGGCTGAAGAGGGGGTGAAGGGGAGTGTGAGATGACATGAGAAGAAGTCGGCCCCAATGTGTCTGGACTCGTAATGGAGTGCACTTCCACAAGTCTCTTTCTTTCACTCTTGCTTCCCGTTCCCATTCTCTCCCTCTTTCTCTCCACCTGTCCTCTCTCTCACTCTTCTCCTCTCCCTTTTTGTCTTTCTCTGCTGCTCTCTCTGTTGCTCTTTCTGTTTCTCACTCTTGTTTTCTCTCTCTGCTTCTTTCTCTCTCTCTGCTTCTCTCTCTCTCTGCTTCTCTCTCTCTGCTTCTCTCTCTCTCTGCTTCTCTCTCTCTGCTTCTCTCTCTCTCTGCTTCTCTCTCTCTGTTTCTCTCTCTCTGTTTCTCTCTCTGTTTCTCTCTGTTTCTCTCTGTCGCTCTCTGTTTCTCTCTGTCTCTCTCTGTTTCTCTCTCTCTGTTTCTCTCTGTCGCTCTCTGTTTCTCTCTCTGTTTCTCTCTGTCGCTCTCTGTTTCTCTCTGTTTCTCTCTGTTTCTCTCTCTGTTTCTCTCTCTGTTTCTCTCTCTGTTTCTCTCTCTCTGTTTCTCTCTGTTTCTCTCTCTCTGTTTCTCTCTCTGTTTCTCTCCCTGTTTCTCTCTCCCTGTTTCTCTCTCTGTTTCTCTCTGTGTTTCTCTCTCTGTTTCTCTCTGTTTCTCTCTCTGTTTCTCTCTCTCTCTGTTTCTCTCTGTTTCTCTCTGTCACTCTCTGTTTCTCTCTCTGTGTTTCTCTCTCTCTCTGTTTCTCTCTGTCGCTCTCTGTTTCTCTCTGTCGCTCTCTGTTTCTCTCTCTCTCTGTTTCTCTCTGTCGCTCTCTGTTTCTCGCTGTCGCTCTCTGTTTCTCTCTCTCTGTTTCTCTCTGTCGCTCTCTGTTTCTTCTCTCTGTCGCTCTCTGTCTCTCTCTGTTTCTCTCTCTCTCTGTTTCTCTCTGTCGCTCTCTGTTTCTCTCTGTCGCTCTCTGTTTCTCTCTGTCTCTCTCTGTCGCTCTCTGTTTCTCTCTGTCGCTCTCTGTTTCTCTCTGTCGCTCTCTGTCGCTCTCTGTTTCTCTCTCTCTCTGTTTCTCTCTCTCTGTTTCTCTCTGTCGCTCTCTGTCGCTCTCTGTTTCTCTCTGTCGCTCTCTGTCGCTCTCTGTTTCTCTCTGTCGCTCTCTGTCGCTCTCTGTTTCTCTCTGTCGCTCTCTGTTTCTCTCTGTCGCTCTCTGTTTCTCTCTGTCGCTCTCTGTTTCTCTCTGTCGCTCTCTGTTTCTCTCTGTCGCTCTCTGTTTCTCTCTCTCTGTTTCTCTCTGTTTCTCTCTCTCTGTTTCTCTCTGTTTCTTTCTCTCTGTTTCTCTCTCTCTGTTTCTCTCTCTCTGTTTCTCTCTGTCGCTCTCTGTTTCTCTCTCTCTCTGTTTCTCTCTGTCGCTCTCTGTTTCTCTCTGTCGCTCTCTGTCGCTCTCTGTCGCTTTCTGTTTCTCTCTCTCTCTGTTTCTCTCTGTCGCTCTCTGTCGCTCTGTTTCTCTCTGTCGCTCTCTGTCGCTCTCTGTTTCTCTCTCTCTCTGTTTCTCTGTCGCTCTCTGTTTCTCTCTGTCTCTCTCTGTTTCTCTCTCTCTGTTTCTCTCTGTTTCTCTCTCTGTTTCTCTCTGTCGCTCTCTGTCGCTCTCTGTCTCTCTGTTTCTCTCTGTCGCTCTCTGTCGCTTTCTGTTTCTCTCTCTCTCTCTCTGTTTCTCTCTGTCGCTCTCTGTTTCTCTCTGTCGCTCTCTGTTTCTCTCTCTCTCTGTTTCTCTCTGTCGCTCTCTGTTTCTCTCTGTTTCTCTCTCTGTTTCTCTCTGTCGCTCTCTGTTTCTCTCTCTGTTTCTCTCTGTCGCTCTCTGTTTCTCTCTCTCTCTGTTTCTCTCTGTCGCTCTCTGTTTCTCTCTGTCGCTCTCTGTCTCTCTCTGTTTCGCTCTCTGTCTCTCTCTGTTTCTCTCTCTCTGTCGCTCTCTGTTTCTCTCTCTCTCTGTTTCTCTCTGTCGCTCTCTGTTTCTCGCTGTCGCTCTCTGTTTCTCTCTGTCGCTCTCTGTTTCTCTCTGTCGCTCTCTGTTTCTCTCTCTCTCTCTGTTTCTCTCTGTTTCTCTGTCGCTCTGTTTCTCTCTGTCGCTCTCTGTTTCTCTCTCTCTCTCTCTGTCTCTCTGTCGCTCTCTGTTTCTCTCTGTCTCTGTTTCTCTCTGTTTCTCTCTGTCTCTGTTTCTCTCTCTCTGTTTCTCTCTCTCTGTTTCGCTCTCTGTTTCTCTCGCTCTCTGCTCTCTGTTTCTCTCTCTGTTTCTCTCTCTCTCTTCTCTCTCTCTGTTTCTCTCTGTTTCTCTCTGTCTCTCTGTTTCTCTCTCTCTGTTTCTCTCTGTCGCTCTCTGTTTCTCTCTCTCTCTGTTTCTCTCTCTCTCTCTGTCTCTCTCTGTCTCTCTCTGTTTCTGTTTCTCTCTGTTTCTCTCTCTGTTCTCTCTCTGTCGCTCTCTGTTTCTCTCTCTGTTTCTCTCTGTCGCTCTCTGTTTCTCTCTGTTTCTCTCTGTTTCTCTCTGTCGCTCTCTGTTCTCTCTCTGTTTCTCTCTGTCGCTCTCTGTTTCTCTCTCTCTCTGTTCTCTCTCTGTCGCTCTCTGTTTCTCTCTCTGTTTCTCTCTCTCTGTTTCTCTCTGTTTCTCTCTCTGTTTCTCTCTCTCTCTGTTTCTCTCTGTTTCTCTCTGTTTCTCTCTCTCTCTCTCTCTTCTCTGTTTCTCTGTTTCTCTGTCTCTCTGTTTCTCTCTCTCTGTTTCTCTCTGTCGCTCTCTGTTTCTCTCTCTCTCTGTTTCTCTCTGTCTCTCTCTGTTTCTCTCTGTTTCTCTCTGTTTCTCTCTGTTTCTCTCTCTCTGTCGCTCTCTGTTTCTCTCTGTCTCTCTGTTTCTCTCTCTCTGTTTCTCTCTGTTCTCTGTTTCTCTCTGTTTCTCTCTGTTTCTCTCTGTCGCTCTCTGTTTCTCTCTCTCTGTTTCTCTCTGTCGCTCTTCTCTCTGTCGCTCTCTGTTTCTCTGTCTCTCTCTCTCTGTTTCTCTCTGTCGCTCTCTGTTTCTCTCTCTCTGTTTCTCTCTGTTTCTCTCTCTCTGTTTCTCTCTCTCTCTGTTGCTCTCTGTTTCTCTCTGTCGCTCTCTGTCTCTCTCTGTCGCTCTCTGTTTCTCTCTGTCGCTCTCTGTTTCTCTCTGTCGCTCTCTGTTTCTCTCTGTCTCTGTTTCTCTCTGTTCTCTGTTTCTCTCTGTCGCTCTCTGTTTCTCTCTCTCTCTGTTTCTCTCTGTCGCTCTCTGTTTCTCTCTCTCTCTGTTTCTCTCTGTTTCTCTCTGTCGCTCTCTGTTTCTCTCTCTCTCTGTTTCTCTCTGTCTCTCTGTTGCTCTCTGTTTCTCTCTGTCTCTCTGTTTCTCTCTGTCTCTCTGTTTCTCTCTGTCGCTCTCTGTTTCTCTCTGTCTCTGTTTCTCTCTCTCTCTGTTTCTCTCTGTCGCTCTCTGTTTCTCTCTCTCTCTGTTTCTCTCTGTTTCTCTCTGTCGCTCTCTGTTTCTCTCTCTCTCTGTTTCTCTCTGTCGCTCTCTGTTGCTCTCTGTTTCTCTCTGTCGCTCTCTGTTTCTCTCTGTCGCTCTCTGTTTCTCTCTGTCGCTCTCTGTTTCTCTCTGTCGCTCTCTGTTTCTCTCTCTCTCTGTTTCTCTCTGTCGCTCTCTGTTTCTCTCTCTCTCTGTTTCTCTCTGTTTCTCTCTGTCGCTCTCTGTTTCTCTCTCTCTCTGTCGCTCTCTGTCGCTCTCTGTTTCTCTCTGTCGCTCTCTGTTTCTCTCTGTCGCTCTCTGTTTCTCTCTCTGTTTCTCTCTCTCTCTGTTGCTCTCTGTTTCTCTCTGTCGCTCTCTGTCTCTCTCTGTCGCTCTCTGTTTCTCTCTGTCGCTCTCTGTTTCTCTCTGTCTCTCTGTTTCTCTCTGTCGCTCTCTGTTTCTCTGTCGCTCTCTGTTTCTCTCTCTCTGTTTCTCTCTGTTTCTCTCTCTCTGTTTCTCTCTGTTTCTCTCTGTCGCTCTCTGTCGCTCTGTTTCTCTCTCTCTGTTTCTCTCTGTTTCTGTTTCTCTCTGTGTCTCTCTCTGTTTCTCTCTGTCTGTTTCTCTCTGTTTCGTTTCTCTCTGTTTCTCTCTGTTTCTCTCTGTCGCTCTCTGTTTCTCTCTGTTTCTCTCTGTCGCTCTCTGTTTCTCTCTGTCGCTCTCTGTTGCTCTCTGTCTCTCTCTGTTTCTCTCTCTCTCTCTGTTTCTCTCTGTCGCTCTCTGTTTCTCTCTGTCTCTCTCTGTCGCTCTCTGTCTCTCTCTGTTTCTCTCTCTCTCTCTGTTTCTCTGTCGCTCTCTGTCTCTCTCTGTCTCTCGCTCTCTGTTTCTCTCTGTCGCTCTCTGTCACTCTCTGTTTCTCTCTCTGTTTCTCTCTCTCTCTCTCTCTCTGTTTCTCTCTCTCCCTCCCCCTCTCTCCCTGATGTTAGACAGAGCCTTCTGGACACTTGATGCCAGGCAGCTGGACCAGGCAGTGACCTGCTCCTAGCCCTCCTAGTGGACATGCCTTTCACGTATTTCAGATGCTAGACAACCCCACTTGTTTACTTATTTAGATGCTGTTTGAATTATTGAAGATCAAACAGTCAAATAGCAGTCTCCCTGAAACGGTTTACAACGTCTGCCCAATCTGAAATGGATCGAGAAAAATATGCATCTGAAAATTATCCAACTCTATAGTGGTGTTGCCACCCATGGGCACCATTTGAAACTCATGGAAAGATCTTGGTAAACCCTACGAGCCATCCATCAGTATAGTGACAGTGCATTCGAAAAGTATTCAGACCCCTGACCTTTTCCACACTACAGTCTTATTCTAAAATGTATTAACTAAAGAAAAATCATCAAGCTACACACAATACCTCATAATGACAAAGCAAAAACAGGTTTTTAGAAATGTTTGCAAATGTATTAAAAATAAAAAACAGATACCTTATTTATATAAGTATTCAGACCCTTTGCTATGAGACTCAAAATTGAGCTCAGGTGCATCCTGTTTCCATTGATCATCCTTGATTAGAGGATGTGGTAAATCCTAATCATGTCCAATCAATTGAAAAGGCACACACCTGTCTATATCTAGCTTTTCCAAGGCTAGCTTTTTCAAGCAGAAATTTGCTTCCTGCAACATTAACTCAAAAAAGTTCTGGGACACTGTAAAGTCCATGGAGAATAAGAACACCTCCTCCCAGCTGCCCACTGCACTGAAGATAGAAAACACTGTCACCACTGATAAATCCGCCATAATTGAGAATTTCAATAAGCATTTTTCTACGGCTGGCCATTCTTTCCACCTGGCTACTCCTACCCCCGGTCAACAGCACTGCACCCCCAACAGCAACTCGCCCAAGCCTTCCCCATTTCTCCTTCTCCCAAATCCGTTCAGCGGATGTTCTGAAAGAGCTGCAAAATCTGGACCCCTACAAATCAGCCGGGCTAGACAATCTGGACCCTTTCTTTCTAAAATTATCTGCCGAAATTGTTGCCACCCCTATTACTAGCCTGTTCAACCTCTCTTTCGTGTCGTCTGAGATTCCCAAAGATTGGAAAGCTGCTGCGGTCATCCCCCTCTTCAAAGTGGGGGACACTCTTGACCCAAACTGCTACAGACTTATATCCATCCTACCATGCCTTTCTAAGGTCTTCGAAAGCCAAGTCAACAAACAGATTACCGACCATTTCGAATCTCACCATACCTTCTCTGCTATGCAATCTGGTTTCAGAGCTGGTCATGGGTGCACCTCAGCCACGCTCAAGGTCCTAAACGATATCTTAACCGCCATCGATAAGAAACATTACTGTGCAGCCGTATTCATTGACAGAGTCGAAAGCCTTGGCCAGATCAATCACCACATCCTCATCGGCAGACTCAACAGCCTTGGTTTCTCAAATGATTGCCTCGCCTGGTTCACCAACTACTTCTCTGATAGAGTTCAGTGTGTCAAATCGGAGGGTCTGCTGTCCGGACCTCTGGCAGTCTCTATGGGGGTGCCACAGGGTTCAATTCTTGGACCGACTCTCTTCTCTGTATACATCAATGAGGTCGCTCTTGCTGCTGGTGAGTCTCTGATCCACCTCTACGCAGACGACACCATTCTGTATACTTCTGGCCCTTCTTTGGACACTGTTAACAACCCTCCAGGCAAGCTTCAATGCCATACAACTCTCCTTCCGTGGCCTCCAATTGCTCTTAAATACAAGTAAAACTAAATGCATGCTCTTCAACCGATCGCTACCTGCACCTACCCGCCTGTCCAACATCACTACTCTGGACTGCTCTGACTTAGAATACGTGGACAACTACAAATACTTAGGTGTCTGGTTAGACTCTAAACTCTCCTTCCAGACCCATATCAAACATCTCCAATCCAAAGTTAAATCTAGAATTGGCTTCCTATTTCGCAACAAAGCATCCTTCACTCATGCTGCCAAACATACCCTTGTAAAACTGACCATCCTACCAATCCTCGACTTTGGCGATGTCATTTACAAAATAGCCTCCAATACCCTACTCAACAAATTGGATGCAGTCTATCACAGTGCAATCCGTTTTGTCACCAAAGCCCCATATACTACCCACCATTGCGACCTGTACGCTCTCGTTGGCTGGCCCTCGCTTCATACTCGTCGCCAAACCCACTGGCTCCATGTCATCTACAAGACCCTGCTAGGTAAAGTCCCCCCTTATCTCAGCTCGCTGGTCACCATAGCATCTCCCACCTGTAGCACACGCTCCAGCAGGTATATCTCTCTAGTCACCCCCAAAACCAATTCTTTCTTTGGCCGCCTCTCCTTCCAGTTCTCTGCTGCCAATGACTGGAACGAACTACAAAAATCTCTGAAACTGGAAACACATCTCCCTCACTAGCTTTAAGCACCAACTGTCAGAGCAGCTCACATATTACTGCACCTGTACATAGCCCACCTATAATTTAGCCCAAACAACTACCTCTTTCCCAACTGTATTTAATTAATTAATTTATTTTGCTCCTTTGCACCCCATTTTTATTTCTACTTTGCACATTCTTCCATTGCAAAACTACCATTCCAGTGTTTTACTTGCTATATTGTATTTACTTTGCCACCATGGCCTTATTTGCCTTTACCTCCCTTCTCACCTCATTTGCTCACATTGTATATAGACTTGTTTATACTGTATTATTGACTGTATGTTTGTTTTACTCCATGTGTAACTCTGTGTCGTTGTATCTGTCGAACTGCTTTGCTTTATCTTGGCCAGGTCGCAATTGTAAATGAGAACTTGTTCTCAACTTGCCTACCTGGTTAAATAAAGGTGAAATAAAAAAATATTAGGCCCCACAGTTGACAGTGCACGTCAGAGCAAAAACAAAGCCATGAGATTAAAGGAATTGTCCGTAGAGTTCCAAGGCAGGATTGTGTCGAGGCACAGATCTGGGGAAGGGTACCAAAAAATGTCTGCAGCATTGAAGCTCCAGAAGAACACAGTGGCCTCCATCATTCTTAAATGGAAGAAGTTTGGAACCACCAAGACTCTTCCTAGAGCTAGCTTCCATGACAAACGGAGTAATCGGAGGAGAACGGCCTTGGTCAGGGATGTGACCAAGATCCCAATGGTCATTCTGACAGAGTTCCAGAGTTCCTCTGTGAAGATGGGAGAACCTTCCAGAAGGACAACCATCTCTGCAGCACTCCACCAATCAGGTCTTTATGGTAGAGTGGCCAGACAGAAGCCAATCCTCAGTAACAGGTACATAACAGCCCGTTTGGAGTTTGCCAAAAGGCATCTAGAGGACTCTCAGACCATGAGAAACAAGATGATCTGGTCTGATGAAAACAAGATTGAACTCTTTGGCTTGAATGCCAGGTCTGGAGGAAACCTGGTACCATCCCTACGGAGAAGCATGGTGGTGGCAGCATCATGCTGTGGGAATGTTTTTCAGCGGCTGGGACTGGGAGACTAGTCAGGATCGAGGGAAAGAGGAACGGAGCAAAGTACAGAGATCCTTGATGAAAACCTGCTCCAGAGCGCTCAGGACCTGGGGCGAAGGTTCAACGACCCTAAGCACACAGCCAAGACAATGCAGGACTGACTTTGGGACAAGTCTCAGAATGTCCTTGAGTGGCCCAGCCAGAACCCGATCAAATATTTCAGGAGAGACCTGAAAATATCTGTGCATCGATGTTTTCCATCCAACCTGACATAGCTTGAGAGGATCTGCAGAGAAGAATGGGTGAAACTCCCCAAATACAGGTGTGCCAAGCTTGTAGCTTCATACCCAAGAGACTCAAGGCTGTAATCATTGTCAAAGGTGCTTCAACAAAGTACTGAGTAAAGGGTCTGAATAATTATGTAAATGTGATTTTTTATTTATTTTTTAAACATGTTTTTGCTTTGTTGTTATGAGTTATTGTGTGTAGATTGATGAGGAGAAAAAAAATCTATTTTAGAATAAGGGGTCTGAATACTTTGCGAATGCACTGAACATATCTAGTCGTCGTTCAGTGGGCCATCAATACTGTCGGCCTTGGTTTAATGTTTCACTGCAAGCCAAAGAGCAACAATATTTATGTAAGTATGTATCTGTTCTGCCATCTCTTTGACTAGACATCAGTATAAGTGCATTGTACAAGCTGTACTTAAAACTGCTAGAAGAGCAGAGCAGACTTAACATCACCTCAGCCATCACATCCATAGTGGCGCAGCGGCTAAAGGTACTGTATCTAAGTGGTAGAGGCGTCACTACAGTCCCTGGTTCGATTCCAGCCGTGATTGGGAGTCCTATAGGGTGGCGCACAATTGTCCCAGCATCATCCGGGTTAGGGTTTGGCTGGGGTAGACCGTCATTGTAAATAAGAATTTGTTCTTAACTGACTTGCCTAGTTAAATAAAAGTTAAATACATTTTAAAAATACCCATTACTCTTCAACCACTGGTGAAAACCTCAGGAACTGTACAGTGTCATCTCTTTCTATTATTCAACTGATATTTGAATATTATCTTTGGCCTTTATTTGGGCTCACATCCCGTAAGTAGAACAACAGCATTGGATTCCTTATGGGCAGGCATGCTCCTGTTTGCCATGCATACGTTTTTATGCCTCTGCCGTGTGTAGCTCGTGTATGTGTGTGAACAGTGCCTGCCGGTTGATGTGGGTTAATGTAGAACACTTCTCTCTTCTCAATTTAGCCCCTGACAGCGGTGCTCCATGCAAGGCCCAGCTGAGAGCAGACTGGCAAGCAGAGTGGGTAGCTAGTGTGAAGGCTTAATAGAGCCAGATTGAATGCCGGTAATGGATTGGAGAGGGAATGGAGAGTGGGATGGGATGGGATGGGGTGGTGAGGAGAGGAGAGGAGAGGAAGAGAAAGGACAGAAAAGCATGGAAGATGTGAAATGTGTTAGGGGGTGGTAGATGTCATCTCAAAGAGCCCAGTCTTCTGGTCAGCTGGTGCAGAGCTGCTGCTTTCTAACGGTCTGCTGCAGAGAGCTGAGCCCATGTGCTGTCTTCCGGAGTTCAACACACACAGTCACACACACAGTCGCACACACACAACCACATGCATGATCACAAACCAAACACATACAGTTGAAGTCAGAAGTTTACATACACTTCGGTTGGAGTCATTAAAACTTGTTTAGTTTTGGCAAGTCGGTTAGGACTTCTACTTTATGCATGACACAAGGAATTTTTCCAACAATTGTTTACAGACAGATTAACTCACTTTAAAATTCACTATTACAATTCCAATGGGTCAGAAGTTTACATACACTAAGTTGACTGTGCCTTTAAACAGCTTGGACAATTCCAGAAAATTATGTCATGGCTTTAGAAGCTGCTAATTGACATCATTTGAGTCAATTGGAGGTGTACCTGTGGATGTATTTCAAGGCCTACCTTCAAACTCAGTGTCTCTTTGCTTGACATCATGGGAAAATCAAAAGAAATCAGCCAGGACCTCAGAAACAAGATTGTAGACCTCCACAAGTCTGGTTCATCCTTGGGAGCAATTTCCAAACGCCTGAAGGTACCACGTTCATCTGTACAAACAATAGTACGCAAGTATAAACACCATGGGACCATACAGCCGTCATACCACTCAGGAAGACACGTTCTCTCTCCTAGAGATGAACGTACTTTGGTGTGAAAAGTGTAAATCAATCCCAGAACAACAGCAAAGTAGCTGCAGTTAATTTAGTTTGACCTGTTTTTTTAAAATTGACATTTCTTTGTATATATCCATCAAAATGATGTTGATTCATGATTTCCACTGGCTGAAAAAAGATGTCTGTCTCGTCCTGACACGTTAATTCTCAATTTGTCACATGTACTCCCTCTCCGGCCTCTAGGTTATCAGGCTGCTGATTACCCCTCACACCTGTCACCATCGTCAAGCGCACCTGCGCCTCATGACACTCACCTGGACTTCATCACCTCCCTGATTACCTTCCCTATATCTGTCACTCCCCTTGGTTCTTTCCTCAGGTGTTATTGACTCTGTTTCATGTCGGTGGGTTGTTTGTGTTTCATGTTTATTGTGTTGTTTATTGTGTTGTTTATTTATTAAAACAGTGGAGATCGAATTTCAATATTGAAACAATGTTGCAAATATCGGGACAGACAACATTTGTGCAAACTCCCGTTGTTGCAAACCAAATGTTAGGCTAGAAGCAAGAAGAAATAATGTCTCTATGCTTTTTTTACAGTGGAAATCAAGTTAATGGATTGGCTGGCTGGGCTGATGGGACAGTGGATGTGCAGGGATTTCTCAGAACGGAAAACAAGATGCCCATTTTTGCGTCATAGGCTTAACCATGCTAAACAGGCTAAGTCGTTTTCTGTCAGCATTCCAAATAATGTCATTTTGAGTAATGTTCTATATGCAAAATGAAATGGAAGCATTAGAGAAGTAGCAGATAGAATATCTAAGGCATCACCAGGTCAGCTCTACTGCACCCTAATTCTCAATGGGCAGATGAGGAAAGAAGCCAGCATCGGCAATTAATACAAATCCCTCCAAAATGAAATGCACTGGCTAAGTTTAAATAGCTTAATATCATCCCCGAACCCTGCGCTCATACAGATTGAATTGAATTTGACATCCCAAATAATCTGGCCTTTGTGTAATTGAAATAGTTTGCAGATTAATATAAGCATAAGAACACAATTCTGAGCTAAAAATCATTTTGATTTGATTGACATATGGATGGGAATGCCCACGATGAAAGGACAGGTGTCAGATACAGTAGGCTTTCAATTAGACACTTGTGATCAGACAGTAGTAGTAGTAGTGGTGTTGGTGGTAGTAGTAGTAGTTGTAGTATTGGTGGTGGCAGTAGTGTTGTCACAATACCAGATTTTTGACTTCAATACCAGGTTTAGTATCACGGTATCATGACACTCAATACCGAAATGATACTCGAAACCGGAATTGCATCTAAATCTTTTAAGGGGGGTGAAAGGATTACTTTAATCCTAAACCTGAAAGAGGTGGGTTTCCACAGAATAACCACTGGGCTTTATTTATTTTTACATTGAACAATATGTTGAACTGGTAGAACAACTAAAATAACAAATATATTATATTCTATACAAAATTATATATATATACTATATAACATTTCATGCAAAAAATAAAACACAATTTTAAATATCAGAAGAATATCTTAAGTTTCCTCATGCAGAACCATATCTCATGCAGACTATCTGAGAAATAATTTTACAACTATATCTAAACTGTTTTAAAATGTAATTTCATAAATATCAGGGTTCATTTGTAATGCAAGATGGCACCGGAACGGATGGCTGCTGTTTTATTGGCTCTTAACCAACCGTGCTATTTTGTTTTTTTTGTTGTTTGTTGTTATTTTGTTGTTTGTAACTTATTTTGTACATAATGTTGCTGCTACCGGAAAAATAATTATTCTTTTAATGAGTCAGACGGCAAGGATATACTCCAAACATCCAAACAGGCCCTCATCCCCGTCATTCGCTGGAGAGAAAAATCATTCGCTGGAGAAAGAAGATGAGATTTGCCTGGATTAGAGATCGGGTGACTTGTGAGGATCAGGCGACGAGTGGCTAATCTGCCTTTGCCATCAGTACTGTTAGCTAACGTTAAATGGAAAATAAATGGGACAAACTGAAAGCACGTATATTCTACCAACGGGACATTAAAAACTGTAATATCTTATGTTTCACCGAGTCGTTTCACCAACGACATTAATAACATACAGCTGGAGGGTTATACACTCTTATCGGCAGGATAGAACAGCAGCCTCTGGTAAGACAGAGCAGGGGCCTATGCATATTTCTTAACAACAGCTGGTGATCCGATATCCACACTCAATGTTTTGCTGCCTGAGAGAACATCTCATGATAAGCTGTAGACCACACTATCTATCTAGTGAAAGTTTTCATTAATTTTTCGTCTGCTATCTACATATAGGACAGACCAATGAGGTTATGACAGACCAATGACTATGGTGTATAAGCAAACAGGAAAATGCTCATCAGAGCCCTGGGGGACGCCAGTGGTGAGAGCGCCTCAATGACTAAAACCGCCTCAATGAGCCGTATAATAAGTGAGGAGACAGATTCTCGGACTTTAATCCACTTAAATCAGTTTTACCTAATTTCTATCAGCATGTTAAATGTGCAACAAGAGGGAAAAAACTCTAGAACACCTTTACTCCACACAGAGGTAGGCACACAAAGCTCTCTCTCACCCTCAATTTGTCCAATCTGACCATAATTCTGTCCTGATTCCTGCTTACAAGCAAAAATTAAAGTAGGACGCACCAGTGACTCTGTCTATAAAAAAGTCAGATAAACCAGATGCTAAACTGAAGGACTGTTTTGAAACACAGACTGGAATATGTTCAAGGGTCATTCTTCCGATGGCATTGAGGGTACACCCATCAGTCACTGGCTTCATCAATTTTGGAAGTGCATCAAAGACAGGGATACAGTGACTGTAGTTGTACATCCCCAACCAGAAGCCATGGATTACAGGCAACATTCACTCTGAGTTAAGACAGAAGGGACTGCCAGCGGTCAGGGATGAGTTGATGAGCGAGGTGAGGTAAGGGAGAAGGTCTCCTGAGTTAAAGGAAATGGTCTGGAGAAGAGAGGAGGGAATAGGGTCAAGCGGGCAGGTTGTTGGGCGCCCTCCGCCAAACCATCAAACAGGCAAAGGTCAAAGAGGTCTAGAGACAAATAGGGCAGTGTAGCATCAGCTACGGCGGTGTCGTCTTAACTGATATTTTCAACCTCTCCCTGTCTGAGTCTGTAATACCAAATCAAATCAAATCAAATTTATTTATATAGCCCTTCGTCATCTGCAGATATCTCAAAGGGCTGTTCAGAAACCCAGCCTAAAACCCCAAACAGCAAACAATGCAGGTGTAAAGGCAGATGCTTGGAAAAACTTTAGCCAAAACCTGGAAGAAACCTAGTAGGAACCAGGCTGTTGGGGTGGTAGTCCTCTTCTGGCTGGTGGCAGTAGTGTTAACAGAACATGACCAAGATGTTCAAATGTTCAAAATGACCAGGTTGGTCACGAATAATAATAAGGCAGAACAGTTGAAACTGGAGCAGCAGCACAGTCAGGTGGACTGGGGACAGCAAGCGTCATCATGTCAGAATAACCACTGGGCTTTATTTATTTTTCATTGAACAATATGAAACTGGTAGAACAACTAAAATAACAAATATATTATATCCTCTTACAAAATGTATATATGGAGATATAACATTTCAGAAAAATAAAACACAAGATTAAATTCAAATGTTCTTAAATTTCCAGCATGGTTGAATAATATCTCAGGCAGAACTAGTCTGAAAATAATTTTACAACTATATCTAAACTGTTTTAAAATGTAATCATCATATCAGGTTCATTTGACATGGTCAGATGGCCACCGGAAACTGGAGCAGCAGCATGGCCAGGTGGACTGGGGACCAAGGAGTCATTTTGTTTTTTTTGTTGTTTGTTGTTATTTTGGTTTAGGGCTCATTTTGTAGAGAATGTTGAAAGAGAGAAGGAAAAATAATTATTCTTTAATTCAGTCAGGACACCGAATAGGACAGGAGATACTCCAAACATCCAAACAGGCCCTCATCCCCGTCATTCGCTGGAGAAAGAAGCTGAGATTTCTGGAAAGAGATCGGGTGACTTGGAGGATCAGGAGACACTGTGGCTAATCTGCCTTTGCCATCAGTACTGTTAGCTAACGTTAAATGGAAAATAAATGGACAAACTGAAAGCACTTTGCCAAACCACAGCCCCCACATTAAAAACTGTAATATCTTATCAACCACCAACTTACCATCCTGGAGGGTTATACAGCCCTTACAAGATCTCCGAACAGCTCAGCCTCTGGTAAGACACAACCCAGACAGGGGCCTACATATTTCTTGAACAACCCAGCTGGTGCACGATATCTAAGGAAGTCCCAAGCCAGTGACTCAGCCCCGTGGGTAGGGAGAACATCCCAGTGGAAAGCTGTAGACCACACTACTATCTAGTGAGTTTTCATCTGTATTTTTCCGCTATCACCTTCCACCCAGACCAATGCTGGCACTAAAACCGACCCAATGATGAGTCTTCAGCCATAAGCAAACAGGAAAATGCTCATCCAGAGGCGGCACTCCTAGTGGCCGAGGACTTTAATCCAGGGAAAAGCCCTGCCTCAGCTTTTGCCTAATTTCTATCAGACATGTTAAATGCCTGCAACAAGAGGGAAAAAACTCTAGAACACCTTTATCCACACAGGACCAAATCAGAAGATAGGTAGGAGCACCCATGTAATGCTTTGTCCAATTGACCATAAAACCTGAAATCAGCCCTTGCAAGACAAAAGTTAAAGGCTAGCACTGGAGTAATATGATCAAAAAGTTTGATTCTAGTCAGATGCTAAACTACAGGACTGTTTTCAGCACTAACTGGAATATGTTCCGTGGATTCTTCCGATGGCATTGAGGGAAAATAGAGCATCAGTCAGTCTAACCTAATAAGTGACAAAAATGACATGGATTACAGTTTTCTGCATCATTTTTGGACCAGAAGCCATGGATTTTTGCAATGTTACAACATGGAAAAAAGCTGAGTTAAATGGTTTGATATGTTCTTCAAAGAGAGCAGGGTCCAGAGTAACCCGAAACCTTCACAGTTTTATTTGAGACGCCCTCCGTACAAACCATCAAACAGATTAATTGTCAATTCAACAGAAGATCTCTTTGTTTCTTGGGACCTAGAACAAGCATCTCTGTTTTGTCTTAATAGTAGAAATTTTGCAACCATCCCCTTCTGAGTCTGTAATACCAGCATGTTTCAAGCAGACCACCATAGTCGTGGTGCCCAAGAACACTAAGGTAACCTGCCTAAATTACTACCGACCCGTAGCACTCACGTCTGTAGCCATGAAATGCTTTGAAAGGCTGGTCATGGCTCACATCAACACCATTATTCCAGAAACCCTAGACCAACTCCAATTTGCATACCGCTCCAACAGATCCACAGATGTACTCCACACTGCCCTTCCACACCTGGACAAAAGGAACACCTATGTGAGAATGCTATTCATTGACTACAGCTCAGCGTTCAACATCATAGTGCCCTCAAAGCTCATCACTAAGCTAAGGACCCTGGGACTAAGCACCTGTGTCACCTGTGTCAGCTGCATGCCCAAGCACAAGTTTCCTGACTAGCTACTGCCCAATGAGAAGATTCAGACAAATTACTAGACAGACTCGATCCTCTCAATCCGTATATGACGTTAGACACATTTGACAGAAGTACCGAAAGTAACAAAAATTGTTCTACTGAATCGTTTTTCATTTTATAGTATCGAAAAAGTACAGAAGTTTCAGTGCACTAAATCTAATTTTATTTGTCACATACACATGGTTAGCAGATGTTAATGCGAGTGTAGCGAAATGCTTGTGCTTCTAGTTCCGACAATGCAGTAATAACCAACGAGTAATCTAACTAACAATTTCACAACAACTACCTTATACACACAATGTAACGGTTCTCCTCCTCTTCTGACGAGGAGTATGAAATATCAGACCAATGCGCATCGTGGTAAGTGTCCATAATATATTTATTAACCTGAGCAATGAAAACAAAAGACCAAGAGAAATAAATGAAAACCGATACAGTTCTGTATGGTAAAACTCAGACACAGAAAACAACTCTCCACAAAACCCATGTGGGCAAGAGCTACCTAAGTATGGTTCTCAATCAGAGACAACGATAGACAGCTGTCCCTGATTGAGAACCATACCCGGCCAAAAACAAAGAAATACAAAAACATAGAAAAAGGAATTCCCACCCTAGTCACACCCTGGCCTAACCAAAATAGAGAATAAAAGCCTATGGCCAGGGCGTGACACACAAGTGTAAAGGGATGAAAAATATGTACATAAAGATATATGAATGAGTGATGGTACAGAACGGCATAGGCAAGATGCAGTAGATGGTATCGAGTACAGTATATACATATGCGATGAGTAATGTAGGGTATGTAAATACATAAAAGTGGCATTGTTTAAAGTGGCTAGTGATACATAAATTACATAAAGATGGCAAAATGCAGTAGATGGCATAGAGTACAGTATATGCATATGAGATGAGTAATGTAGGGTATGTAAACATTATATTAAGTGGCATTGTTTAAAGTGTCTAGTGATACATTTTTTACATACATTTTTCCAATATTAAAGTGGCTGGAGTTGAGTCAGTATGTTGGCAGCAGCCACTCAATGTTAGTGCTGGCTGTTTAATAGTCTGATGGCCTTGAGATAGAAGCTGTTTTTCAGTCACTCGGTCTCAGCTTTGATGCACCTGTACTGACCTCGCCTTCTGGATGATAGCGGGGTGAACAGGCAGTGGCTCAGGTGGTTGTTGTCCTTGATGATCTTTATGGCCTTCCTGTGACATCGGGCGGTGTAGGTGTCCTGGAGGGCAGGTAGTTTGCCCCCGGTGATGCGTTGTGCAGACCTCACTACCCTCTGGAGATCCTTACGGTTGTGGGCGGAGCAGTTGCCGTACCGGGTGGTGATACAGCCCGACAGGATGCTCTCGATTGTGCATATGAAAAGTTTGAGTGCTTTTGGTGACACGCCAAATTTCTTCAGCCTCCTGAGGTTGAAGAGGCGCTGCTGTGCCTTCTTCACAACGCTGTCTGTGTGGGTGGACCAATTCAGTTTGTCCGTGATGTGTACGCCGAGGAACTTAAAACTTACTACCCTCTCCACTACTGTCCCGTCGCTGTGGATAGGGGGGTGCTCCCTCTGCTGTTTCCTGAAGTCCACGATCATCTCCTTTGTTTTGTTGACGTTGAGTGTGAGGTTATTTTCCTGACACCACACTCCGAGGGCCCTCACCTCCTCCCTGTCGGCCGTCTCGTCTTTGTTGGTAATCAAGCCTACCACTGTAGTGTCGTCTGCAAACTTGATGATTGAGTTGGAGGCAGTCGTGGGTGAACAGGGAGTACAGGAGAGGGCTCAGAACGCACCCTTGTGCGGCCCCAGTATTGAGGATCAGCGGGGTGGAGATGTTGTTACCTACCTTCACCACCCGGGGGCAGCCTGTCAGGAAGTCCAGATGGTGTTAAATGCTGAGCTGTAGTCGATGAACAGCATTCTCACATAAGTATTCTTCTTGTCCAGATGGGTTAGGGCAGTGTGGTTGCGATTGCGTTGTCTGTGGACCTATTGGGGCGGTAAGCAAATTGGAGTGGGTCTAGGGTGTCAGGTAGGGTGGAGGTGATATGGTCCTTGACTAGTCTCTCAAAGCACTTCATGATGACGGAAGTGAGTGCTACGTAGTCGTTTAGCTCAGTTACCTTAGCTTTCTTGGGAACAGGAACAATGGTGGCCCTCTTGAATGTGGGAACAGCAGACTGGGATAAGGATTGATTGAATATGTCCGTAAACACACCAGCCAGCTGTTCTGCGCATGCTCTGAGGACGCGCCTGGGGATGCCGTCTGGGCCTGCAGCCTTGCGAGGGTTAACACATTTAAATGTTTTACTCACGTCGGCTGCAGTGAAGGAGAGTCCGCAGGTTTTGATAGCGGGCCATGTCAGTGGCACTGTATTGTCCTCAAAGCTAGCAAAGAAGTTGTTTAGTCTGTCTGGGAGCAAGTCATCCTGGTCTGCGACGGGGCAGGTTTTCTTTTTGTAGTCTGTGATTGACTGTAAATCCTGCCACATACCTCTTGTGTCTGAGCCGTTGAATTGCAACTCTACTTTGTCTCTATACTGACGCTTAGCTTGGTTGTTTGCCTTGCGGAGGGAATAGCTACACTGTTTGTATTCGGTCATGTTTTCGGTCACCTTGCCCTGGTTAAAAGCAGTGGTTCGCGCTTTCAGTTTCGTGCGAATGATGCCATCAATCCACGGTTTCTGGTTTGGGAATGTTTTAATAGTTGCTGGGGGTACGACATCACCGATGCACTTGCTAATAAACTCGCTCACCGAATCAGCGTATTCATCAATGTTATTTATAGCTGATTTAGAAGGGTACTGTGTGTGTTTTTTCATCTGACAAACTGAGAAAATAAGATAATCTAATTCAATAGCTCTTCATTACAGTTATCACTATCAAACTAATGCATTCAGGGGCTAGATATATATTTAGGTCCATGAAACAAGGTGCTCATCTTCAGCTGATAAGTGTGTGTGTGTGTGTGTGTCCCAGTTTAAGTGTAGTGTGTGTCCCAGTTTAAGTGTAGTGGTTTTACTGGGTGCTGACTGTTGTTAGTCTTGTGTGATGAACCAGTGCTGACTGTTGGTTAGTCTCTACCACATTACTGCGTTAGTCTGACTGTTGACTGTTAGTCTTGGGTGTGATGAACCTCTCTACCACATTACTCTACTGTTGGTTAGTCTTGGGTGTGACATTACTGGGTGCTGACTGTTGGTTAGTCTTGGGTGTGATGAACCTCTACCACATTACTGGGTGCTGACTGTTGGTTAGTCTTGGGTGTGATGAACCTCTACCACATTACTGGGTGCCGACTGTTGGTTAGTCTTGGGTGTGATGAACCTCTACCACATTACTGGATGCTGACTGTTGGTTAGTCTTGGGTGTGATGATCCTCTTGGGTGCTGACTGTTGGTTAGTCTTGGGTGTGATGAACCTCTACCACATTACTGGGTGCTGACTGTTGGTTAGTCTTGGGTGTGATGAACCTCTACCACATTACTGGATGCTGACTGTTGGTCTGTTGGTTAGTCTTGGGTGTGATGAACCTCTACCACATTACTGGGTGCTGACTGTTGGTTAGTCTTGGGTGTGATGAACCTCTACCACATTACTGGATGCTGACTGTTGGTTAGTCTTGGGTGTGATGAACCTCTACCACATTACTGGGTGCTGACTGTTGGTTAGTCTTGGGTGTGATGAACCTCTACCACATTACTGGATGCTGACTGTTGGTTAGTCTTGTCTTGGGTGCTGACTGTTGGTTAGTCTTGGGTGTGATGAACCTCTGGGTGCTGACTGTTGGTTAGTCTTGGGTGTGATGAACCTCTATTACTGGGTGCTGACTGTTGGTTAGTCTTGGGTGTGATGAACCTCTACCACATTACTGGGTGCTGACTGTTGGTTAGTCTTGGGTGTGATGAACCTCTACCACATTACTGGGTGCTGACTGTTGGTTAGTCTTGGGTGTGATGAACCTCTACCACATTACTGGGTGCTGACTGTTGGTTAGTCTTGGGTGTGATGAACCTCTACCACATTACTGGGTGCTGACTGTTGGTTAGTCTTGGGTGTGATGATCCTCTAACCTGGTTAGTCTTGGGTGTGATGAACCTCTACCACATTACTGGGTGCTGACTGTTGGTTAGTCTTGGGTGTGATGAACCTCTCTACCACATTACTGGGTGCTGACTGTTGGTTAGTCTTGGGTGTGATGAACCTCTCTACCACATTACTGGATGCTGACTGTTGGTTAGTCTTGGGTGTGATGTATGATCCTCTCTCCACACGGAGGGAGTTCCAGCTTGTTTTTCCTGGGTTGTCGGTAACTCTGTGGACATCTGGTTTTCCGTCCTGTCTGCTCTCTTCCCTTCCCGCTCTCTCAGGGTGGATTTTCATTCATTTTTCCATAATCGGAGCTGTGCTGCTAGGAAACAGGTGGTTGCCACAGAGACATAGCTCATCGGAGACTTAAAGAAGAATAGGAACACTGCATCTAAGTGATCTCAGTGTTTCATTGGTTGGGATGGCTCTGAATAGGGCCCAGGCTTTCTTTCTTTTACACTTTCCCACCCTCCCTATATAACACATTATCTCTGTCTTTGGTGGGATGATACTATGACTTCCTATCGATGTTATTATGAGTGGTTTAAGGGGTGGAATAACATTTTTATGAGTTGTCAATACTACGATACATTAGATACAGAGAATATGGTACCAGATCCCTTTTCCATCATTGCACTCACCTCTCACCCACTACTGCACTAATGGACCACTACTACTACTACTACAACCTGAGTATGAAATGAAAAGGTATAGGTCAGGATGATGACAAAGCAGTGACATTAAGACAGGAGAAGATATGGATCCTGTTGCACTCTGTATAATTACTACTCCTCCCTGTGTGGTGTCCCAGGGGTCTTGCCAGACGGGTGCCACTGTGTGCAACCTCCACCTGTGGGCATGTCATTTCCACCTGGCTGGGCACACAGGCCAGCGTAATTACTGGCCTGCCAGCCTGCCACAGCACAGAGACAACGCCCTGATGCCCATGTTGTTTGTTATTCGCAGGCTGCCACTTAATTTGATTTCCTCCTCTCACTGGCTCCCATGAGTGCCCTGCGAACTGCTCTGGGACGCCTGAGAGGGGTGGGGTTAAGGGTTGGGGATAGTCCCATATGGGGGTGCACTCCTAAACAATAATGTGTTGACAGAAAGGATGGAGTGTTTTTACTGCATGCTGTAACTTGTGGACCTGCGCCCAGACAGAGGCTGAGGAGTGAGATAGCTGAGATTCTCTGGTAACATTCATAGTGCATCCAGCAACCCTACTGAAGCCATGTAGCTACCTACCTACTGGTAGATATGGTGTTAACCACAGAGCCTACTGTCTACAAAATGGTGAGAAAGACTGACACCTAGACAAATGAGGAATCTCACTGAGGTGTGTTTCAGAGGGGTGGGGGTGGCAGCTTTGTGCTGCTTCTGAAAAATAAGTGTTAAGTCTGTTGAGGCAGAGAGGAGCAGAGAGAAGAGGAGCAGGCCAAGGTTAATTCTGCTGCTATTGGATCCGACAGTGGAGAGTAGATTGCTCTTTAATAAATGCCAGGCCTCAGCTGACACAGCAGCAACCCGCAGGCCTACAGACAGACAGCACCACACCCACTGCCAAATCCATCGTCAGTCTGTACACTACACTCACACAAACTCACACCTTGCAGTAGCTAATAGCTATGAGAGGGGAGAGAGACTAGATAGCTACGAGATAGATGCTAAAAAGATAGCTACGAGATAGATAGATAGATAGATAGCTATGAGATAGATAGCTACTAGAAAGATAGTTAGCTACTATATTGAGAGAGAGATATAGCTACGTACTAGATACAGTTGAAGTTGGAAGTTTACATACACTTAGGTTGGAGTCATTAAAACTAGTTTTTCAACCACTCCACAAATGTCTTGTTAACAAACTATAGTTTTAGCAAGTCGGATAGGACATCTACTTTGTGCATGACACAAGGCATTTTTCCAACAATTGTTTACAGACTGATTATGTCACTTATAATTCACTGTATCACAATTCCAGTGGGTCAGAAGTTTACATACACCAAGTTGGCTGTGCCTTTATAAAGCTTGGAAAATTCTAGAAAATGTCATGGCTTTAGAAGCTTCTGATAGGCTAATTGACTTCATTTGAGTCAATTGGAGGTGTACCTGTGGATGTATTTCAAGTCCTATCTTCAAACGCAGTGCCTCTTTACTTGACATCATGGGAAAAGCATAAGAAATCAGCCAAATAATTCTACAAAAAATAATTGTAGACCTCCACAAGTCTGGTTCATCCTTGGGAGCAATTTCCAAACGATTGAAGGTACCACTTTCATCTGTACACACAATAGTATGCAAGTATAAACACAATGGGACCACGCAGCCGTCATACCACTCAGGAAGGATACGCGTTCTGTCTCCTAGAGATTAACGTACTTTGGTGCGAAAAGTGTAAATCAATCCCAGAATAACAGCAAAGGACCTTGTGAAGATGCTGGAGGAAACAGGTACAAAAGTATCTATATCCACAGTAAAACAAGTCCTATATCGACATAACTTGAAAGGCCGCTCAGCAAGGAAGAAGGAAGAAGCCAAAGCTTTGTTGCAGGAGGGACTCTTTTAACCAAAAGATCACAGATAAGATCATTATTTTTACATTAATTTTAGGCCCTGATGACATAGCAGCGGGAGGCAGGAGGTTAATGGTGTGGCTCGGGGCGGGCAGGAGATTAATTGTGTGGCTCGGGCGGGCAGGAGGTTAATGTTGTGGCTCAGGAAAGGCAGGAGGTTAATGGTGTGGCTCAGGGCAGGCAGGAGGTTAATGGTGTGGCTCGGGGCGGGCAGGAGATTAATTGTGTGGCTCGGGCGGGCAGGAGGTTAATGTTGTGGCTCAGGAAAGGCAGGAGGTTAATGGTGTGGCTCAGGGCAGGCAGGAGGTTAATGGTGTGGCTCGGGGCGGGCAGGAGGTTAATGGTGTGGCTCGGGGCGGGCAGGAGGTTAATGGTGTGGCTCGGGGCGGGCAGGAGGTTAATGGTGTGGCTCGGGGTGGGAGGAGGTTAATGGTGTGGCTCAGGGCAGGCAGGAGGTTAATGGTGTGGCTTGGGGCAGGCAGGGCGTGGCCCCTGGTCTCCTCTCCACTCAGCGTGGCAATAGAGACACTGCCACAACGCATAGTAGCCTACTGTATGGCCTTTAAGGCTGACAACCATTAGGCCACAACTGCAGGAAAGCAGAATAACAGTTAAATATTTTATCAGGTCAATAATTCAGCAGCTGCCGTGGGAGGCACAGAGATAGGAGAAAGGTGAGAGCAAAGTAGTGAGGGAGAGGGAGGAAGGGAGAGAGGTAGCGGGAGCAAGGGAGAGAGGTAGAGTGAGCATCAGACCCAAGATGACATTCCCCAGGAAGGGCCTGATAACCATGGTAACTGGAGCTGAATGTCATGATGCAGAGTAGTGAAGGGGGGGGGACTAGTGAGCAAGCGACAGAGAAAGAGAGACTATAATGAAGTGGAGGGCTGGCAGCAGTGAGGGGTGTAGTACATACAGTGGGGAGAACAAGTATTTGACACACTGCCAATTTTGCAGGTTTTCCTACTTACAAAGCATGTAGAGGTCTGTCATTTTTATCATAGGTACACTTCAACTGCAAGAGACGGAATCTAAAACAAAAATCCAGAAAATCACATTGTATGATTTTTAAGTAATTAATTTGCATTTTATTGCATGACATAAGTATTTGATACATCAGAAAAGCAGAACTTAATATTTGGTTAAGAAACCTTTGTTTGCAATTACAGAGATCATACGGAGCCACTCCTTAGTTGCCCTGGCTGTGTGTGTTTGGTCGTTGTCATGCTGGAAGACCCAGGCACGACCCATCTTCAATGCTCTTACTGGGGGAAGGAGGTTGTTGGCCAAGATCCCGCGATACATGGCCCCATCCATCCTCCCCTCAATACGGTGCAGTCGTCCTGTCCCCTTTGCAGAAAAGCATCTCCAAAGAATGATGTTTCCACCTCCATGCTTCACGGTTGGGATGGTGTTCTTGGGGTTGTACTTATCCTTCTTCTTCCTCCAACCACGGCGAGTGGAGTTTAGACCAAAAGGCTCTATTTCTGTCTTATCAGACCACATGACCTTCTCCCATTCCTCCTCTGGATCATCCAGATGGTCATTGGCAAACTTCAGACGGGCCTGGACATGCGCTGGCTTGAGCAAGGGGACCTTGCGTGCGCTGCAGGATTTTAATCCATGACGGCGTAGTGTGTTACTAATGGTTTTCTTTGAGACTGTGGTCCCAGCTCTCTTCAGGTCATTGACCAGGTCCTGCCGTGTAGTTCTGGGCTGATCCTTCACCTTCCTCGTGATCATTGATGCCCCACGAGGTGACATCTTGCATGGAGCCCCAGACCGAGGGTGATTGACCGTCATCTTTAACTTTAATTGCGCCAACAGTTGTTGCCTTCTCACCAAGCTGCTTGCCTATTGTCCTGTAGCCCATCCCAGCCTTGTGCAGGTCTACAATACTATCCCTGATGTCCTTACACAGCCTTCTAGTCTTGGCCCTTGTGGAGAAGTTGGAGTCTGTTTGATTGAGTGTGTGGACAGGTGTCTTTTATACAGGTAACGAGTTCAAACAGGTGCAGTTAATACAGGTAATGAATGGAGAACAGGAGAGCTTCTTAAAGAAAAACTAACAGGTCTGTGAGAGCTGGAATTCTTACTGGTTGGTAGGTGATCAAATACTTATGTCATGCAATAAAATGCCATTTAATTACATAAAAATCATACAATGTGATTTTCTGGATTTTTGACCTCTACTTGCTTTGTAAGTAGGAAAACCTGCAAAATCGTCAGTGTATCAAATACTTGTTCTCCCCACTGTATCTGAGTTGTGTGTTTCAATTCAGTGTCCATTTAGAAAAGGCACTATGTCTATCTGTAAATCAGAAGCGTCCCGTGGAGAGTAATGACATAACAATCTAGTATGTTCAGAAGTGGTGGGAGAGGTTTAATAGTGGATTGAAAAAAAACACAGGGAAAGGGAGGGGTGAAGAAGGGAGAGGTAACGAAGGACATGAGGGGTTTAGATAGAGGGGGAGGTAGCGAAGGACATGAGGTGTTGAGATGGAAGGAGAAGGGAGAGGTAGCGAAGGACATGAGGGGTTGAGAGAAGGAGAAGGGAGAGGTAGCGAAGGACATGAGGCGTTGAGAGAAGGAGAAGGGAGAGGTAGCGAAGGACATGACAAGTTGAGAGAGGGAGAAGGGGGAGGTAGAGAAGGACATGAGGGGTTGAGATGGAAGGAGAAGGGAGAGGTAGCGAAGGACATGAGGCATTGAGAGAAGGAGAAGGGAGAGGTAGCGAAGGACATGACGAGTTGAGAGAGGGAGAAGGGAGAGGTAGCGAAGGACATGAGGGGTTGAGATGGAAGGAGAAGGGAGAGGTAGCGAAGGACATGAGGCGTTGAGAGAATGAGAAGGGAGAGGTAGCGAAGGACATGAGGAGTTGAGAGAGGGAGAAGGGAGCGGTAGCGAAGGACATGAGGAGTTGAGAGAGGGAGAAATGAGAAGGGAGGGGTAGCGAAGGACATGAGGAGTTGAGAAAGGAGAAGGGAGAGGTAGTGAATGACATGAGGAGTTGAGATAGAGGGAGAGGTAGCGAAGGACATGATGGGTTGAGATAGAAGGGAGAGGTAGCAAAGGTCATGAGGATTTGAGATAGAAGGAGAAGGGAGCGGTAGCGAAGGACATGATGGGTTGAGAGAGGGAGAAGGGAGAGGTAGCGAAGGACATGATGGGTTGAGAGAGGGAGAAGGGAGAGGTAGCGAAGGACATGAGGAGTTGAGATAGAGGGAGAGGTAGCGAAGGACATGAGGAGTTGAGATAGAAGGAGAAGGGAGAGGTAGCGAAGGACATGAGGGGTTGAGATAGAACGAGAAGGGTGAGGTAGCGAAGGACATGAGGAGTTGAGATTGAGGGAGAAGGGAGAGGTAGCGAAGGACATGAGGGGTTGATATGGAAGGAGAAGGGAGAGGTAGCGAAGGACATGAGGGGTTGATATGGAAGGAGAAGGGAGAGGTAGCGAAGGACATGATGGGTTGAGAGAGGGAGAAGGGAGAAGTAGCGAAGGACATGATGGGTTGAGAGAGGGAGAAGGGAGAGGTAGCGAAGGACATGAGGGGTTGAGAGAGTGAGAAAGAAGAAGGGAGAGGTAGCAAAGGACATGAGGAGTTGAGAGAGGGAGAAAGGAGAGGTAGTGAATGACATGAGGAGTTGAGATTGAGGGAGAAAGGAGAAGGGAGAGGTAGCGAAGGAAATGAGGGGTTGAGAGAGGGAGAAGGGAGAGGTAGCGAAGGACATGAGGAGTTGAGGTTGAGGGAGAAGGGAGAGGTAGCGAAACACATGAGGGGTTGATATGGAAGGAGAAGGGAGAGGTAGCGAAGGACATGAGGGGTTGAGAGAAGGAGAAGGGAGAGGTAGCGAAGGACTTGAGGAGTTAAGATTGAAGGAGAAGGGAGAGGTAGCGAAGCCCATGAGGAGTTGAGAAGGGAGAGTTAGTGAAGGACATGAGGAGTAGAGGTAGAGAAGGACATGAGGAGTTGAGATAGAGATGTAGCGAAGGACATAGAGGGAGAAGGGAGAGGTAGCGAAGGACATGAGGAGTTAAGATTGAGGGAGAAAGGAGAAGGGAGAGGTAGCGAAGGACGTGAGGGGTTGAGATTGAAGGAGAAGGGACAGGTAGCGAAGGACATGAGGGGTTGAGAGAAGGAGAAGGGAGAGGTAGCGAAGGACATGAGGGGTTGAGAGAAGGAGAAGGGAGAGGTAGCGAAGGACATGAGGGGTTGAGAGAAGGAGAAGGGAGAGGTAGCGAAGGACATGAGGAGTTGAGATAGAGGGAGAGGTAGTGAAGGAAACCATGTTTGTGGACACAGTCTACTATGATGTCAGGGTCACCATACATGCATACATACAGAGAAGGACACACCTCCCCTTTGACATGGATGGCATAACTTGTGCTTTGAGTATAACTGTAGATACTGTATTCTAATGTACTATGTCCTTTTCTATTAAATATATTAAATAAGAGGCAATGCTGTCATGATGGCTATAGAATTTCCACACAGAGCTATTGATCACAGTGGACTTTTTCTAGCTGTGTTCTGGGTTTACTTTCAGCTACGTTCTTCTCTGCTGGATTATGCTCTACAGGTGTGGCCAGGGGATTATCATAGATGTCGATAACGGAGGCCATTTGGTTTTAACATGGAGCTCCGCGGTGACGGCTGCAGTGACCTTCCTGAAGAATGTCCATGTTGTGCCCCAGGACAGCTAATGCTGCTGAACATTGATCTTTGACCTTTTCCTTCATTGCTAATTCAACTGGGGGTGCTGCTCACAGAAAGACATCTACTCACTGGTCTCTTTCTTCATCTGGAGGCCCTATTCACAAACACAGAGAATAGAAAAGAGACAACGGCAGTATATAGGGCTCTGTAAAATCAGCATTGCAGAGAACGCGGACGGTATCACAGAAACCATACATTAAACAATGGGTTTAACTTTGTAGGGAATCAACTAAATGTATTGAATTTATTAGAAAAGTAATTAATTTGCCCAAGATTATCATAGGACATGAACAAAATTCATCGGTGATTCGTATTTTCCTTCAACTGTCTTGAGAGGTTCAATGGCACAAGAATGCCCCTGTATATGTGTGCACGTTTGTCTACCACTTAGCGATGATGCTAATGTCATGACAACCGTCTTCTGGTAGGTGGAAATACTTTCCCAAAAACCTTCTCAATTAAATGGTAACTACAAAGTAGATAGTTCCTACCTGGCAGAATAAACTTAGAACATCCAATTTTGTTTTTTGATTTATTAAAAAAGCGTTTATAGAGCAAAACTCTGAAAAAACTGAAACCTGGAAAAACTAAATGGGGAAAAAATGCATGTTGGGAGAGAAAAACATATTTTATAGGGCCCTAAGTATATACAGTAATTGTTTATGAAAATAACTGTTCATGTAATATCAGAGCTTGGTCTCAGGAAATTGGATCAGACCACCGGTCTCTCCTGGGAGAGGAAGAGGAAGCAGCCCACTGTTTAATTGTAATGTGACATGACAGTTTGTCCACAGAGCCCTCATCCCTCTGTATAGTTACTGTACAGTACACAACATGCAGTAAAGGGAGAGCCATAAATGGAAGTGATCAATATTTTCTGTATCCTTATCTGTTCTAGACCCGTAGTGGAGGCTCCGGGGGTGGTTAAACAGCCTCTGCTGTGGTTCTGCTGTAATCAGAGTAGCATCTCTCCATCTGAAGAACTGTACCTTGAGTAGTGGACCATGAAGCCTGAGCAGCAGCTGCTGACAGAGCCAGCCAAGTGATCATGACCACACACACACACACACACATTGGGATAATTAACCCTCAGTGATGGATAGCCATCTGTGCATAATGTCCAGCACCTGACTGTTCATAATTACTGTGCAGTCTCTCAGGATCATCAGTGGAGTGGAGTGCTGTTCAGCTCACCCACCACACAGACTGTTACAGTGGAACAGGAAGTTGTGTAACCCGGGGGAAAAGTACAAGCCTATTAGCCTAGTCCCAGATCTGTTTGTGCTGTATAGCCAAGTCCTACTGTATGGTCATTGGTTATGCCAAACATAACAGATCTGGGACCAGAATAGTATAGTACGGCATGAAATATAAAAATGTCCTACATCACATTTAACCTGCACCCCTTTATCCCCATCACTATCCTAATCCTCAATTTTGAGCTGTGATCAAAATGTGTATTTTTTAAGATAAGATAACAGTAGCTAAGAATGGGAGTACATTAGAACATGGGGTGTTGTGGTGATACAGTCTGAGAAGGGTATATTATAATACCAATAAACAGGCACTTTGTGGGCTTTTAATCCTAATCTGTGCTGGTGCTGGGGAGTAGTGGTGCTGGTACTGGATCTCACAGGGCTGGGTGAGAAGGGCAGGCAGGAAGTCACCTGTTTGATGTGGACCCACACAGGAGCAGGGAGCAGGCAGGGTGCAGCCAGGCTCAGGGAGGGACCAGGGACCTAATATCTCAGCAGGAAGTAGATCGCCTCTGATGGCCCTGCTCTAATTAGGAAGGAAAGGTCACCTCTGTCGCTGCGTTGGCACTAAACAAATGGAGGCCACCTTGACTAGACTGGCCCATGGAGTTTAAAATGCACCATAGTTCACACTAATAATTTTACATTTCATGGTTCGTAGGTTTCCTCACTACAAAGGTGGGATGAGGTTTATGCATGAAGGTGCTATCAGGCTTTCCCTGTATTGGCCGAACGGCTTTTCTTCTTTTCACTTTGGAAAATGTCAAATTGGCGATTCAGGGGGAGTAAGGAATGTGTACCGTCTCTTTTTCATGGAGCAAGAGAGGGAGATATACATTATTCAAATCCCTCAGCATCCCTTTAAAGGGAGCCTGCTTACTCTAATGAATGAATGCTGATGAAGATTCTATTCTCCCCAGCCTGGCACAGGGGTGATAATGAATCGCTATGATGTGTTTGTTTGAAGCTGATTTAAATTCAATAGGCAATCACAGTCCCCATTATCCATGTGTGCATCATTCTATGAAGCAAAATAAAAATGAGAGAGTGATGGGGGAAGAAATCAGTACAGTTACATATCGCAATATTATTTTGGACGGTATTATCTTGATACATTGACTCAAAGTACTCCCTTCACAGAACAGCGCAAACTGTCTCTAACCAGAATAGAAAGAGCAGTGGGAGGCACCGGTGCACAACTGAGCAAGAGGACAAGTACATTAGATTGTCTAGTTTGAGAAACAGACGCCTCACAAGTCCTCAACTTGCAGCTTCATTAAATAGTACCCGCAACACAACAGTGAAGAGGCAACTCTGGGATGCTGGTCTTCTAGGCTAGTTCCTCTGTCCAGTGTCTGTATTCTTTTGCCCATCTTAATCTTTTATTTTTATTGGCCAGTCTGAGATATGGCTTTTTCTTTGCAACTCTGCCTAGAAGGCCAGCATCCCGGAGTCCCTTCTTCACTGTTGATGTTAAGACTGGTGTTTTGTGGGTACTATTTAACCTCTCTGGGATATGTGACGCTAGCGTCCCACCTGTCCAAAAGCCAGTGAAAATGCAGAGCGCCAAATTCAAATAAATTACTATAAAAATCTAACTTTCATGAAATCACACATGTAAAATACAATTAAAGCTACAAGTTGTGAATCCAGCCAACATGTCAGATTTCAAAAAGGGTTTTCGGCAAAAGCAAACAATGCTATTATCTGAGGGTAGCACCTCCATAAACAAAGAGAGAAAACATATTTCAACCCTGCAGGCGCAACATAAAACGCAGAAATAAAATATAAATCATGCCTTACCTTTGACGAGCTTCTTTTGTTGGCACTCCAATATGTCCCATAAACATCACAAATGGTCCTTTTGTTTGATTAATTTCGTCGATATGTATCTAAAATGTCAATTTATTTGACGCGTTTGATCCAGAAAAACACCGGTTCCAACTTGCGCAACGTGACTACAAAATATCTCAAAAGTTACCTGTAAACTTTGCCAAAACATTTCAAACTACTTTTGTAATACAACTTTAGGTATTTTTTTAAGTAAATAATCGATAAAATTGAAGACGGGATGATCTGTGTTCAATACAGGAAGAAAACAAACTGACTCTACCTTTCTGGTCACGCGCATCTATCTAACAGAACACTTGAAGTGACCCTTGTTTTGAACAGGGGTACTTCTTCATTACACAAAGGAAAAACCTCAACCAATTTCTAACGACTGGTGACATCCAGTGGAAGCGGTAGGAACTGCAAGAAGGTCCCTTAGAAATCAGGATACCCAATGAAATCCCATTGAAAAGAGTGACCTCAAAACAAAAAAACTCTGAATGGTTTGTCCTTGGGGTTTCGCATGCTACATAAGTTCTGTTATACTCAAAGACAGTTTTAGAAATTTCAGAGTGTTTTCTATCCAAATCTACTAATAATATGCATATCTTCTCTTCTGGGGATGAGTAGGAGGCAGTTGCATTTAATCCGGATGTGAAAATACTGCCCCCTGTCACCAAGAAGTTAATGAAGCTGCCAGTTGAGAACTTGAGGCATCTGTTTCTCAAACTAAACAATCTAAGGTATTTGTCCTCTTGCTCAGTTGTGCACCGGGGCCTCCCACTCCTCTTTCTATTCTGGTTAGAGACAGTTTGCTTTGTTCTGTGAAGGGAGTAGTACACAGCGTTGTACAAGATCTTCAGTTTATTGGCAATTTCTTGCATGGACTAGCCTTCATTTCTCAGAACAAGAATAGACTGACGAGTTTCAGAGGAAAGTTCTTTGTTTCTGGCCATTTTGAGCCTGTAATCGAACCCACAAATGCTGATGCTCCAGATACTTAAGTAGTCTAAAGAAGGCCAGTTGTATTGCTTCTTTAATCAGAATAACAGTTTTCAGCTGTGCTAGCATATTTGAAAGGGGTTTTCTAATGATCAATTAGCCTTTTAAAATGATAAACTTGGATTAGCTAACACAACGTGCCATTGGACAGAGGAGTGATGGTTGCTGGTAATGAATGGGCTTATGTACGCCTATGTAGATATTCCATAAAAATCAGCCTTTTCTAGCTACAAATGTAATTTACAACATTAACCATGTCTACACTGTATTTCTGATCAATGTCTATGCTGCATTTCTGATCAATTTGATATTATTTTAAGGGACAAAATGTGCTTTTATTTAAACATAAACAAGGACATTTCTAAGTGACCCCAAACTTTTTAACCATAGTGTATACAGTACCAGTCAAAAGTTTGGACACACCTACTCATTCCAGGGTTTTTCTTTATTTGGACTATTTTTCAGTTTCATGAGGTAGTCACCTGGAATGCATTTCGATTAACGGGTGTGCCTTGTTAAAAGTTCATTTGTGGAATTTCTTTCCTTCTTAACCTGTAGTTACTCCCAGCCCGTGAACGGGCCCGTTATCATCATCTGACACTAATTAGCATAACGCAACGGACATAAATCTTCCTAGAAAATCTTCCTATTCATGAAAATCACAAATGAAATATATTGAGACACAGCTTAGCCTTTTGTTAATCACACTGTCATCTCAGATTTTCAAAATATGCTTTACAGCCAACGCTAGACAAGCATTTGTGTAAGTTTATCATAGCCTAGCATAGCATTACTTTGGTGCAAAATCAATCAATCCCAGAACAACAGCAAAGGACCTTGTGAAGATGCTGGAGGAAATAGGTATAAAAGTATCTATATCCACAGTAAAATGAGTCCTATATCGACATAACCTGAAAGGCCACTCAGCAAGGAAGAAGCCACTGCTCCAAAAGACAATAAAAAAGCCAGACTACGGTTTGCAACTGCACTTGGGGACAAAGATCGTACTTTTTGGAGAAATGTCCTCTGGTCTGATGAAACAAAAATAAAAATGTTCGGCCATAATGACCATTGTTATGTTTGGAGGAAAAAGGGGGAGGCTTGCAAGCTGACGAACACCATCCCAACCATGAAGCACAAGGGTGGCAGCATCATGTTGTGGGGTTGCTTTGCTGCAGGAGGGGCTGGTGCACTTCACAAAACAGATGACATCATGAGGGAGGAAAATTATGTGGATATATTGAAGCAACATCTCAAGACATCAGTCAGGAAGGTAAAGCTTGGTCGCAAATGGGTCTTCCAAATGGACAATGACCCCAAGCATACTTCCAAAGTTGTGGCAAAATGGCTTGAGGACAACAAAGTCAAGGTATTGGAGTGGCCATCACAAAGCCCTGACCTCAATCCCACAGAAAATGTTTGGGCAAAACTGATAAAGCGTGTGTGAGCAAGGAGGCCTACAAACCCGACTCAGTTACACAAGCTCTGTCAGGAGGAATAGGGCAGAATTCACCCAACTTATTGTGGGAAGCTTGTGGAAGGTTACCCAAAACATTTGACCCAAGTTAAAGAATTTAAGGCAACGCTACCAAATACTAATTGACTGTATGTAAACTTCGGACCCACTGGGAATGTGATGAAAGAAATAAAGGCTGAAAGAAATAATTCTCTCTATTATTCTGACATTTCACATTCTTAAAATAAAGTGGTGATGCTAACTGTGGTGATTCTAATTTTTACTCTGATTAAATGTCAGGAATTGTGAAAAACTGAGTTTAAATGTAATTGGCTAAGGTGTATGTAAACTTACGACTTCAACTGTAACTCTGGGTCATCCTTTCCTGTGGCTGTCCTCATGAGAGACAGTTTCATCATAGTGCTTGATGGTTTTTGCGACTGCACTTGAAGAAACTTTCAAATCTCGTGAAATGTTCCAGATTGACTGACCTTCATGTCTTAAAGTAATGATGGACTGTAATTTCTCTTTGCTTATTTTAGCTGTTCTTGCCATAATATGGACCAAATAGGGCTATCTTCTCTATACCACCCCCTACCTTGTCACAACACAACTGATTGGCTTAAACACATTAAAGGCAGAGTCAACTTAGTGTATGTATACTTCTGACCCAATGAAATTGTGATACAGTGAATTATAAGTGAAATAATCTGTCTGTAAATAATTGTTGAAAAAATTCCTTGTGTCATGTACAAAGCAGATGTCCTACCCGACTTGCCAAAACTATAGTTTGTTAACAAGACATTTGTGGAGTGGTTGTAAAACAAGTTTGAATGACTCCAACCTTTGTATGTAAACTTCCGACTTCAACTGTATCTCTGTTGCAGAAGATAAGTTCATTAGAGTTACCAGACTCAGAAATTGCAGCCCAAATAAATGCTGCACAGAGTTCAACTGTTTTTATTAGTATTTTTTTTATTGAACCTTTATTTAACTAGGCAAGCCAGTTAAGAACAAATTCATATTTACATTGACAGCCTACCCCAGCCAAACCCTAAGCCAGATGACACGGGGACAATTGTGCACTGCCCTATGGGACTCCCAATCTCGGCCGTTGTGATACAGCCTGGAATCGAGCCAGGGTCTGTAGTGATGCCTCTAGCACTGAAATGCAGTGCCTTAGACCGCTGCGCCACTCAGGAGCCCCCTGTTCAGAGGAGACGACGTGAATCAAGCATTCATGGTCGAATTGCTGCAAAGAAACCACTACTAAAGGACACCAATAAGAAGAAGAGACTTGCTTGGGCCAAGAAACACGAGCAATGGACATTAGACTGGTGGAAATCTGTCCTTTGGTCCGATGAGTCCAAATTTGAGATTTTTGGTTCCCAAACGGCGTGTCTTTGTGAGAAAAGGAGTAGGTGAGGTGAACAAATTATCTCCGCATGTGTGGTTTCCACCGTGAAGCATGGAGAAGGGGGTGTGATGCTGTGGGGGTGCTTTGCTGGTGACACTATCATGGATCCATTTAGAATTCAAGGCACAATTGACCAGTATGGCTACCACATCATTCTGCAGCGATACGCCATCCCATCTGGTTTGCGCTTAGTCCCATTATAATTTGTTTTTCAACAGGACAATGACCCAAATCACACCTCCAGGCTGTGTAAGGGCTATTTGACCAAGAAGGAGGGTGCTGGAGTGGTGCATCAGACGACCTGGCCTCCACAATCACCTGACCTCAACCCAATTGAGATGGTTTGGGATGAGTTGGACCGTAGAATGAAAAGCAGCCAACAAGTGCTCAGCATATGTGGGAACTCCTTCAAGACTGTTGGAAAAGCATTCCCCATGAAGCTGGTTGAGAGAATGCCAAAAGTTTGCAAAGCTGTCATCAAGGCAAAGGGTGGCTACTTTGAATAATCTAAAATATAATGTATATTTTAATTTCTTGAACACTTTTTTGGTTACTACATGATTCCAAATGTGTTATTTCATAGTGTTGATGTCTTCACTATATTGAAAACTTCCACCTTGCATTGGCCATTCCATTCAAAATGTTCTGGACAAGTTACTGCCTGTGGGATAACAGCACATAACCAGTATGTGTCCATTTTTATTGTAAGATGGTTAGCCGTCCAATATCATGAGAACATTTGAGTCGCACAAAACAGTTTTCTAGTGTTCAACCGCCATATTATGCTTGACTGCTGGACAATAAAGGCCTGATAAAATGTGTGGCCTTCTCTAAGGGCCAGTAGTGGGAGATGACACAGGGATGTGGCCCTAAGCTGCCTTTTGAACAGTTGAATGGATGTGGAGTGTGGAGGCAATCTGAGTCAGAGGCAGTGGGTGTCAGTTGGAGATAAATGCCCTTTTGAGTTTATATCAGTCAGGGGTCAGTGGAGATCGTTCCTATCAGGCCGTGCGTGGATTTGTTTTTGTTTTGACTGTTGAAACCGTCTATAGTGGAGGAGGTGTGGCCTACAGGGCTCCATCCAACTGAGTTCACAGGGCCTGTACTTAAAGGTGAGGCTTACTAGGAGACAGAGAGCCTTTTTTACATTCAGCGTCACTACGTCAAGGGAAATATAGTATTCTTTCTAACAAAGACATATATGTTTTAAGATGTTGTGTATTCCTGGAAATAATCAGAATTCTTGTAAACATAACTGTTTTGAAAACAGCTTGTCGAAAAAAGTTGTCTCTTGGTACAACTTAACCCGGGAATGGGGTATTTTGAGCATCGGGACAAGGTCAGTTGAGCTGCCTTGGGATAAGTGGGTGATAGTGTCCTGTGACAGTGGGTGATAGTGCTGGTAGGTCAAAGTTTAATTCATGGAATGGGGGTGTGGTATATTGTATATCTTAAATATTCAAATATAGATCTCGCTGTTCAATATGACTTACCCATACAACTGGTCAAGAAATGGAAGGGTAAGGGATGTTGTTTCGATGTGCCAATTTCTCTACATTTGAGGCAACTAAGGGGGCTGAAAATGGTCCTGTGATTCTTGATATGTTTATCAAGCTCAGACTCCATGTCATCAGATAAGACCTTATGTTCCTGCTCTGTCATAGCCTCGTTTCACACAGCTACATGTTTTTCTTTTTTGTCAATGTACCTCTTCAGTGGCATTCAGTCTATTTTATTTAGCCCTTGCTGCTGCTCAAATGGACATCTCCCTTTTCTTACTTCCTTGGCTGTTCTCGCAAGACCCTGAAGGGGGGTTAGCCCCGGCTTGTTTTACGTCTGTATACACTGGACATGATGATGTCTGCCTGTAACAAGACAAATGCACTACGATGTGTATTATGCATAGAACTGACTAAATGTAGTCATTTGTATGAGGCATGGTAGACATTGGCTCAACTTACCGCATGGCAAACATGTTGACTACTTTTGTCCACACAGCTACAAGGATGCACTTTCATGCTACACTCTTAGAAAAAAAGGTACTATCTTGAACTTTAAAAAGTTTTTCGTCTTTCCTATAGGATAACCCTTTGAAGAACCTTTTTGGTTCCAGGTAGAACCCTTTTGATTCCAGGTAGAACCCTTTTGAGTTCCATGTGGAACCCTTTACACAAAGAGTTCTACATGAAACATAAACGAGTTCTACCTGGAACCAGAAAGGGTTTTCCTATGGGCACCGCGAAAGAACCCATATAACCCACAGAAAGGGTTCTCCTTTTGGAGCCCTTTTTTCTAAGATTTAGGACCTCTTATTGGCGCTTATAGAGACCCCAAATGATGTATCTACTTTGGTTTAGATACGAGCATCATGAAACCTGTAACACAATACATTCATTTGACTTGGTAAAAATCTGTGTTTTGGACCTAACTTGCTTACCACATTTTCCATGTGGTTTCTTCACAGACTCCATGAAAATATGACATCTTCATAAATATTTGGTCACATGGTTACTTTTGTATATGGTTTCCGAGGGGTGGCTCAACTAACCATTTGACTCAACTTACCACACTCTCCCCTAGTATGGAAATACAGGTGGTAATATTACAGCTGGAGCTTCTTGGTTTCCTCATCTCAGTTTATCTCCCACTGAGATGTATTTTAGTGTGTCAGACCTTAATGGTGATAGCAGTTCCTGTCACTTCTCCTGTGCTGGGTTCCAGATGTCCCCAGGCTTTTCGTGTTGATGTGAACACAGCAGTCTCTCTCTCCCACCAGGGAAAATACTGTATGGCATAGAGAGAATCTCCTGAGATCCCAAATTGGCAATTCCAACCTGATTCTCATTTTCTCTCTCTCCCCTTATCAAAGCTATTCTCTATTTCTCACGCTTGTTTTTGTGCTGATTTTGGTTGAAGTGTTCCTCCCTCTCCTTGCTCAGTTGGCTGGTCTAGCCTCTTTCCCCAGGTTAGGACTGCAGAGTGAGTCTGACCTAAAATGCTGGGCTTTGTCACAGCTAAGCTGCCCAGCTCTCCTGCTAAAAGGAACAAAACACTCTTTTCAGGTCCTTGGCTGCAGACACTGCATGGCTTTGTGTTAGTGTAACTTTGGACCAATGCTACACAAAGAAGTGAAAATGACATCAGGGCAATTATGTAAGGAAGGGAAGTGTTGAGCAAGTGAGGAGATTAGAGGAAGGGAGAAAGCACTGTTTTATTTTTTTGCATGCCTCATCCTGTCCACCATTATAGAGGAGATTGCAGGTACAGTGGGGCAAAAAAGTATTTAGTCAGTCACCAATTGTGCAAGTTCTCCCACTTAAAAATATGAGAGAGGCCTGTAATTTTCATCATAGGTACTCTTCAACTATGACAGACAAAATGAGAGAAAGAAATCCAGAAAATCACATTGTAGGATTTTAAATTAATTTATTTGCAAATTATGGTGGAAAATAAGTATTTGGTCAATAACAAAAGTTTATCTCAATACTTTGTTATATACCCTTTGTTGGCAATGACAGAGGTCAAACGTTTTCTGTAAGTCTTCACAAGGTTTTCACACACTGTTGCTGGTATTTTGGCCCATTCCTCCCCTCGTATGGTTCTGGGATTTTTGCTCACCGTTCTTGTGATCATTTTGACCCCACGGGTGAGATCTTGCGTGGAGCCCCAGATCGAGGGTAATATCAGTGGTCTTGTATGTCTTCCATACCCTAATAATTTCTCCCACAGTTGATTTCTTCAAACCAAGCTGCTTACCTATTGCAGATTCAGTCTTCCCAGCCTGGTGCAGGTCTACAATTTTGTTTCTGGTGTCCTTTGACAGCTCTTTGGTCTTGGCCATAGTGGAGTTTGGAGTGTGACTGTTTGAGGTTGTGGACAGGTGTCTTTTATACTGATAACAAGTTCAAACAGGTGCCATTAATACAGGTAACGAGTGAAGGACAGAGGAGCCTCTTAAAGAATAAGTTACAGGTCTGTGAGAGCCAGAAATCTTGCTTGTTTGTATTTGACCAAATACTTATTTTCCACCATAATTTGCAAATAAATTAATTAAAAATCCTACAATGTGATTTTCTGGATTTTTTCCCCTCATTTTGTCTGTCATAGTTGAAGTGAACCTATGATGAAAATTACAGGCCTCTCTCATATTTTTAAGTGGGAGAACTTGCACAATTGGTGGCTGACTAAATACTTTTTTTGCCCCACTGTAGGTGTGTGTGTGAGCAGACCAATGTGTATCCGGTGTGTAGATCATTATCAATGATTCTGGGTATTGATCAGCTTCAGAGCAGCAGCAGTAGCTGGTGAAACATAGAGGCTGAGGAGTTTTTTTTTCCTTTTTAGTGACGCCCATGACCTTTACTCTGTTGGTAACTAGGGACCCGATTGGTGCTGTGAGTGACAAACAGGCAGCAGCTGCTGTGTCAAAGCTGTAGCATGTCCCAGCACATACTAGAGCCTGTCAATCAAACTCTGGTGGGTGTCAACTGCACATGGTCATTCAGAGAGGGCACACGGGTCAATGACTCCCTACACTACTATGTTATCACGCTCCAATACTCAGGGTGGGTTGGTGGGTGGTTGTTCCATTTCAATATGGACTAGGAACGGAGCCCACAGGATGTGGGTGGGATTAGCAGCTTCAGAGATGAGAGGCAGAGTAGTGGTCCATTAACACACACACACACACAGGACGCCCAGCCTGTAATTGAGTCACTGTTGCAAAACTCTAGCCAGGCAGTGGGGGGTCGGTAATAAGGGCTGAAACACTTTCCCAGACCCAGTGCTCAGTTCGGGACATTGTGATTCGTGACTAGTTTTTGGGGTTATGCGGGGAGGGCAGGATCACTCCTTCCAGGATGCTCCTCTCCTGTAACCTTTGCATTTATAGACACTGGTGGAATGAAAAACAGTTATTTCATTTCATCTCCTAGATTTAGATATCTCTACACTTACAAAAAAAGATTGCAGTTTTGAAACTGCAGTAACTGCAGTCGGCTGTGGTGTTTTGGACTCAGTAATTGCAGAATAACTGCAGTGTACTGCAGTGAAACTGCAATTATAGTGCACTGTAACTGCAGTTACACTGCACAATTACTGCAGTAAAAAAAACATATTTTGGACGCAATATTTGCAGTGTTCTACAGTTATACTACCCTCTAACTGCAATTGTTTTTCGTACGGGTATTTTCTAATTACACTGTAATTTTAGAAGTATTGTCTTTGCACAGGAAATACCTTTTTATTTTATTTTTTTTATTTCACCTTTATTTAACCAGGTAGGCTAGTTGAGAACAGGTTCTCATTTGCAACTGCGACCTGGCCAAGATAAAGCATAGCAGAGTGATCAGACAACACAGAGTTACACATGGAGTAAACAATTAACAAGTCAATAACACAGTAGAAAAGAAAAAAGAAAAGAAAAGGGGGGGGTCTATATACAGTGTGTGCAAAAGGCATGAGGAGGTAGGCGAATAATTACAATATTGCAGATTAACACTGGAGTGATAAATGATCAGATGATCATGTACAGGTAGAGATATTTGTGTGCAAAAGAGCAGAAAAGTAAATAAATAAAAACTGTGGGGATGAGGTAGGTGAAAATGGGTGGGCTATTTACCAATAGATTATAAACAGCTGCAGCGATCGGTTAGCTGCTCAGATAGCTGATGTTTGAAGTTGGTGAGGGAGATAAAAGTCTCCAACTTCAGCGATTTTTGCAATTCGTTCCAGTCACAGGCAGCAGAGTACTGGAACGAAAGGCGGCCGAATGAGGTGTTGGCTTTGGGGATGCTCAATGAGATACACCTGCTGGAGCACGTGCTACGGATGGGTGTTGCCATCGTGACCAGTGAGCTGAGATAAGGCGGAGCTTTGCCTAGCATGGCCTTGTAGATGACCTGGAGCCAGTGGGTCTGGCGACGAATATGTAGCGAGGGCCAGCCGACTAGAGCATACAAGTCGCAGTGGTGGGTAGTATAAGGTGCTTTAGTGACAAAACGGATGGCACTGTGATAAACTGCATCCAGTTTGCTGAGAAGAGTGTTGGAAGCCATTTTGTAGATGACATCGCCGAAGTCGAGGATCGGTAGGATAGTCAGTTTTACTAGGGTAAGCTTGGCAGCGTGAGTGAAGGAGGCTTTGTTGCGGAATAGAAAGCCGACTCTTGATTTGATTTTCGATTGGAGATGTTTGATATGGGTCTGGAAGGAGAGTTTGCAGTCTAGCCAGACACCTAGGTACTTATAGGTGTCCACATATTCAAGGTCGGAACCATCCAGTGTGGTGATGCTAGTCGGGCAAGCGGGTGCAGGCAGCGATCGGTTGAAAAGCATGCATTTGGTTTTACTAGCGTTTAAGAGCAGTTGGAGGCCACGGAAGGAGTGTTGTATGGCATTGAAGCTCGATTGGAGGTTAGATAGCACGCTCCAATACTCTCTGATTGTATTGTGATATGGATACTTAATGTGAGTGCTATATCTGTTCCTTTCTACAGGCTGATGTTTTCCTCTCTACAGGCTTGTGTGTATTGGGCGGCAGGTAGCCTAGTGGTTAAGAGTGTTGGGAAAGTAACTGAAAAGATGCTGGTTCAAATCCCTGAGCTGACTAAGTGAAAAATCTGTCAATGTGCCCTTGAGCAAGGTACTTAACCATAATTGCTCCTGTAAGTCTCTCTGGATAAGAATGGTTACTAAATGACAAATATGTAAATGTAGTGTATTAAAGGTGCTATGTCTAATGTACCTGTTGTTCCTCTCCCTCCTCAGGCTGATGCTAAGATGGTGTGTGACGTGGTGAGTCGTATGGAGGACACTGAGCCCTACTCTCCTGAGCTCCTGGGGGCTATGATCCGCCTGTGGTCTGACTCCGGCATCCAGGAGTGCTTCAGCCGCGCCCGAGAATACCAGCTCAATGACTCTGCCCAATAGTGAGTACTACTTTACCTCTACTGCCCCCCATAGGAGGACCTAGTGCTGCAGGATCAATACAACTCTCATTACTCTGCTCCAATCGATGATTATGGATCACACATACATAAATGTCATCCACTTACTACATGAATTGATGTCCATGTGACATTAGTCATATACAACAAATATGAAGCAACTATTTTGTGTTTTATAGACAAAGTAGTTTGAGGCCCAAAGTGAATTGGTAAATTCCTGTGCTAGGTTGTAAATCAATTGGTATCAAACACACACTACCGATCAAAAGTTTTAGAATTACTCATTTTAGGGTTTTTCTTTATTTTTTACTAATTTCTACATTGTAGAATAATAGTGAATATGTCAAAACAATGAAAATAACACATGGAATCATGTAGTTACCAAAAAAGTGTTAAACAAATAAAAATACATTTTATATTTGAGATTCTTCAAATAGCCACCTTTTGCCTTGATGACAGCTTTGCACACTCTTGGCATTCTCTCAACCAGCTTCATGAGGTCGTCACCTGGAATGCATTTCAATGAACAGGTGTACCTTCTTAAAAGTTCATTTGTGGAATTTATTTCCTCCTTAATGTGTTTGAGCCAATCAGTTGTGTTGTGACAAGGTAGGGGGAGTATACAGAAGATAGCCCTATTTGGTAAAAGACAGAGTCCATATTATGGCAAGAACAGCTCAAATAAGCAAAGAGAAATGACAGTCCATCATTACTTTAAGACATGAAGGTCTGTCAATAAGAAAAATGTCAAGAACATTGAACGTTTCTTCAAGTGCAGTCGCAAAAACCATCAAGCGCTATGATGAAACTGGCTCTCATGAGGACAGCCACAGGAATGTTCAGAAGTTATTTAGAGTTACCAGCCTCCGAAATTGCATCCCACAGAGTTCAAGTAACAGACACATCTCAACATCAACTGTTCAGAGGAGATTATGTGAATCAGGCCTTCATGGTCGATTTGCTGCACCTGCAAAAATGATTGCTCTGATGTGCGAGTGCCTTTTGAATTGCTGCAAAGAAACCACTACTAAAGGACACCAATAAAAATAAGAGACTTGCGAGCAATGGACATTAGACTGGTGGAAATTTGGAGTCCAAATTTGTGATTTCTTATTCCAACCCCTGTCTTTGTGAGACACGGTGTGGGAGAAAAGATGATCTCTGCATGTGTATTTCCCACCGTGAAGCATGGAGGAGGAGGTGTTATGGTGTGGGGGTGCTTTGCTGGTGTCACTCTGAAATATTTAGAATTAATCGGCACACTTAACCAGCATGGCTACCACAGCATTTTGCAGCGATACATCATCCCATCTGGTTTGGACTTAGTCCCACTATCATTTATTTTTCAACAGGACAATGACCCAACACACCTCCAGGTTGTGTAAGGGCTATTTTACCAAGAAGGAAAGTGATGGAGTGCTGCATCAGATGACCTGGCCTCCACCAAATTGAGAGGGTTTGGGATGAGTCGGACCTCAGAGTGAAGGAAAAGCAGCCAACAAGTGCTCAGCATATGTGGGAACTCATTCAAGGCTGTTGGAAAAGCATTCCAGGTGAAGCTGGTTGAGAGAATGCCAAGACTGTACAAAGCTGTCATCAATGCAAAGGGTGGCTATTTTAAGAGTCTCAAATATAAAGTATATTTTGAATTGTTTAACACATTTTTGGTTACTACATGATTCCATATGTGTTATTTCATAGTTGTGATGTCTTCACTATCATTCTAGTATTTAGAAAATAGTAAAATAGTAAAAAATAAATAAAGATAAACCCTTGAATGAGTAGGTGTTCTAAAACTTTTGACCTGTAGTGTATGTATGATCAGGGCCTAATATTAATAACCGGCCCTCAACAAATGACAATGCGGGTGGATTTTGGCATTGGTGGGTAGTAAGATGTCTATTTCACCAGCCATGTTGTGAGCATTTCCCTCGCATTTGTGAAGAAAAATCGTAAAGTATGATTACAGTTATAGCTAAATAAATGCTGCAGTAGCTGTTTTCAAAGTATTTCTGCCGTTTTGTTCCTATAGCCTATCCCACCTCGAGCTTCAACACTGCCTGGCTGGGGACTGTGCGCACATGAACAACTAAGTGAAGGATTCATTTTTAAGAGTGCTGCGCACAGGCATAACAGTCAGTCTATTTTGCTTGAAACGAAAGTCTACTGAAGTGAGAGTCAGGGGCTGCAGTCTAGTCAGGGGCTGCAGTCCAAACTCAAAGTAGACAGCCCTTGGCCCTAAACCCTCATCCTTTGAATGACGTTTTACATCCGAATGTTTGGAGAGGGAGAGATGTTTGGAGAGGCAACGTCCTTGGTGGAAATCTTGAAGTTGTGCTTAAAGACAATCAACCTATAGCTATTAATGTACCTAGCTAGCTAACAATTCTGTCAGTTAGCTACCCATAGCTGGCAAGCTAGTTTTATAGTTTGGTCATTTATTCCAATACATTTCAGAATTCCCAAAAATATGTTTATGAAGCTAACTACGTTTTATAGGCTCCTCACTACGAGACTAAACCAATTTGCCAGTGCTAAAATCTATGTAATTTTTATATATATTTTTTTAGCAAGCTAGCATCATGAATTGTTGGTCATATCAACCCCACAAGTGATCAAAGTTTTTCACTCGCTCCGTCAAGCTAAATTGAGGGCCGAGGGGGCAACGTTTGTGAATTGGACCTCCACTTAAGATGGCAAACAAATTGCATCCGGTTTCGATGGGGATTCCCCAGAGGAAAAGTGGCTATTGTGAGGGCTGAGGGGGTAAAAATAGCATGTTTGGAATGCAGCCATGCTCTCAATCTCACAGGCACAAACATGACTTGAGTCACATTACCACGGTAACCATTAAAATGGCAGGTGAACATTTTTGTCTGTGATATTTTGGTTAAAAGACTCGAGTCATAAAATATTAACTTAAACAATGTACCACATTACTTCTTACTAGTAATAGATGTATTGTTTTTAGAAACATTACAAAGCATGCTCATCTGTTATTTTATGTTTTGTTGGTGTGATTTTAGCAACAATCGCAAAACAATTGGGCTGGTTAAAAAATCTAACTTGCTGGAAAGTAATCTGAAAGTAATCTAATTACGTTACTGAGTTTGGGTAATCCAAAAGTTATGTTATTGATTACAATTTTGGACAGAACTGTAAATGAATACTTTTAGAAAGTAACCTACCCAACCCTGAGGACTAGTGTGGAGAACAACAGCGTGTAGAGCAGCAGTGATACACTGTGACACTGTAGACTGGAGCAGGATAGAGAGGGAATGATTAAAGGACATAGCCAGTAGCGAGTTGCTCAGCTTCTCTGCGGTGGCTTAAGCCCATAGTATTGCATTCCTGAGAAAATTCATTTATATTAGTATGTCCTGCGAAAGGTCACGAAACACATTTATTTCACATTTACATGGAACACAATTAATTGTGTTGTAAATGTCATAGCATTTAGGAATGATGTTTGATTACTGGTAGTCCAGGATTTCATTCAAGACTAATTCAATTTTGTCCGGATCAGCATTATAGAAACGTTGCATAACACTTTGAGGTGATATGGATGGATATGTCTATCAATGTCTTTTGACATATGAAAGCAGCCCACATGATATGTAGAGTTAAGAGTCATGTTACTCAGAGCAGTCTCTCTCTCTCCCCTCTCTCTCTCAGTGGCCCTGGATGACCTCAGTGATATATTATCAGTGTGTGGATGCACTTCATTTGTGACCCATTTAGTTTCAATGTGCACATTTATTACACTGGTAAAGTGTGTTCTCAGACAGTGCTCTTGTGAGGAGTATGTTTACCAAAAGCACCATTTTAAGATTTGTAGTCAAAGTACACATTGTTCTTCTCATCAATTTAAATAATATGTTGCTATTTAAAGAATAAAAAATACAATTTAAAAAGCATATATCATAGCTCCCAACTAGATCATACATGGCAGCCATTTTGTGCTACAGAGCTCACCACCCATCAGCATCGCAGCAGCAGTGCTGTGATTTACCACAAACGTTGCCAGAGGCCCATCAGATAAGTTGTTACCATGTGTGGCTCATCCCCACTCCCTATGTGGAAGGCCCCCCAACCCCAACAAACATGAGGGGTAGGAGGGGTAAACAGACTTCCTGCAATTATGCAAAATGATCCATGTGGCAGAGAGAAACGTGTTGTTTTATAAATTGTTATGCAATTTTTTTGTTTTTTTGCCATGATAATTTTGCCTTGAGAATTTCCTGCTACTCTAAACATTTTGCTTTGAGGCTAAGAGAAACTGTTAGTTTTAAAGTAACTGTCCAGTGAAAATCGTACTTTTAAAAGTTAATTCTGTTAACTCATACCTAAATAATGTTGTTGACTCATCCTACACTCGTATTTGTGGCCAAAATATAAATGGGAAAACACTTCAAAAACCCCCACCTTAAACTTGAATCTCAAACAGACCGTTTAAAAAATGCTAAGGAGGATGAGCTGGGCAATCAACGGTCTACTCGTATTAATCTTTTTAGTCATGAGTCTACTCGTATTAATCTTTTTAGTCATGGGTCTACTCGTATTAATCTTTTTAGTCATGGGTCTACTCGTATTAATCTTTTTAGTCATGGGTCTACTCGTATTAATCTTTTTAGTCATGGGTCTACTCGTATTAATCTTTTTAGTCATGGGTCTACTCGTATTAATCTTTTTAGTCATGAGTCTACTCGTATTAATCTTTTTAATCATGGGTCTACTCGTATTAATCTTTTTAATCATGGGTCTACTCGTATTAATCTTTTTAATCATGGGTCTACTCGTATTAATCTTTTTAATCATGGGTCTACTCGTATTAATCTTTTTAATGATCGGTTTACTCGCATTCATCTTTTTAATGATCGGTCTACTCGCATTCATCTTTTTAATGATCGGTCTACTCGCATTCATCTTTTTAATGATCGGTCTACTCGCATTCATCTTTTTAATGATCGGTCTACTCGCATTCATCTTTTTAATGATCGGTCTACTCGCATTCATCTTTTTAATGATCGGTCTACTCGCATTCATCTTTTTAATGATCGGTCTACTCGCATTAATCTTTTTAATGATCGGTCTACTCGCATTAATCTTTTTAATGATCGGTCTACTCGCATTAATCTTTTTAATGATCGGTCTACTCGCATTCATCTTTTTAATGATCGGTCTACTCGCATTCATCTTTTCAATGATCGGTCTACTCGCATTCATCTTTTTAATGATCGGTCTACTTGCATTCATCTTTTTAATGATCGGTCTACTCGCATTAATCTTTTTAATGATCGGTCTACTCGCATTCATCTTTTTAATGATCGGTCTACTCGCATTAATCTTTTTAATGATCGGTCTACTCGCATTAATCTTTTTAATGATCGGTCTACTCGCATTCATCTTTTTAATCATCGTCTACTGGTATTCATCTTTTTAATGATCGGTCTACTCGCATTCATCTTTTTAATCATTGATCTACTTGTATTCATCTTTTTAATCATCGTTATATGCCCACACCATTCTGTGTTGGGGTATGCCCACACCATTCTGTTGTTGGGGTATGCCCACACCATTCTGTTGTTGGGGTATGCCCACACCATTCTGTTGTTGGGGTATGCCCACACCATTCTGTTGTTGGGGTATGCCCACACCATTCTGTTGTTGGGGTATGCCCACACCATTCTGTTGTTGAGGTATGCCCACACCATTCTGTTGTTGGGGTATGCCCACACCATTCTGTTGTTGGGGTATGCACACACCATTCTGTTGTTGGGGTATGCCCACACCATTCTGTTGTTGAGGTATGCCCACACCATTCTGTTGTTGGGGTATGCCACCACCATTCTGTTGTTGAGGTATGCCCACACCATTCTGTTGTTGAGGTATGCCCACACCATTCTGTTGTTGGGGTATGCCCACACCATTCTGTGTTGGGGTATGCCCACACCATTCTGTGGTTGGGGTATGCCCACACCATTCACCATTCCAACACAGAAAAGCTGCTTTATAACATACTTCATTATAATTTTCTAGAAGGAAAATTATTTCACTCATATTGTAATTAGTTATAGATCATATTTCATAGGAATCTGAAAAAACGGGACAGTTACTTTAAAGGTCGACTTTTGGCAAAAAACGCAAAATAAAGGCTTTAAAAATGTATAACTTATCAACGCATCATCATGCCAGATCATTTCATGCTTGGATACAGTAGTGTCATTTCTTACCGATCTCCACATTTCTTACCGATCTCCTGCAATTCTACACATTTTACCATTCCTTATCACGTGTTCATATGCTATCTGGGGGGCCTCAAACCAAAAATGTATTAATAATATTTCACTCATATTGTCATTAATTCTAATATGAAGAGTTACTCATATTTATTTTAAAGAAATTACTTTTGGGGGACGAATCAACCTGTTCTGACATGTCCTCCCCATCCCTCGTGGCAATTTCGCCTATGCCAAGAATCTTCCAACTGGAATTTTGGGGAAACCAGAGAATTTATTGAAAACTTCCAGAATTTTGCAACCCCAGGTATACCACAGGACACTTAGTTCTCTCTGTTTTCTCTGTTCTCCTCTTTCGGCCCTCTACTTTCTGATCGCTCTCTTTAGCGCCACCTCTTTCCTTGCTATTTCCCTCCCATTGATCTCACCAACTCCTTTCTTTCCCGCCACATCAACCATCCCTGCTCCCCTCCCTCTCTCCTTTCCTCCTTCTCTCCTCCCTCTCCAACACCAGCCTGTGGAGTGATTGGAAGCAGCCGACAGCAGGCATGGTGCTGAGAGGTTTTGCCATGCAGAGCACTCAAGCTGGACAATGAGGAGGAGGGGAAAGGGGGAGAGAGAGAAGGGTGGAGGGTGTGTTTGGGGGGGAGTTACGGGCAGGGAGCCAGTAGTAAGGGACAGATGAGTCCCCCATACAAAAGAGAGCCCCCTCCTACGCACCCCACCTCTACACCATCTCAACAGACCCCAGATGACCCAGTCTTATCCTCCCAGCATAGATAGAACCTCATCACTATTCATATTGGTAGGGAGAGAATGACGCTTACAGCACCACTGGGTCTCAGAGCCACAGAAATGCTATATTACATCAGATACCAGACCTCAAATCCCTTGGGATTGTATTCATCGTGTTAGTTATTGGTGGACAATATGGATGTTAGTTTAATGAACTCCAGTAAATATTTCAAGTGATGTTTGGCTGGAAGATAAGTCAGAAATCATATTTAATTCAGACCACGCTGATATCCAGTTGGATAGAAATGTTAATTGTGTCATGGCAGAGGAGTAAAATAATAGGTCTCCCCCACTGCTCTTCCTCCATCTCCCTGGCCTGCCTCCATCCTCTCTTTCTTTCTTTCTTTTTCTTTGTTTGTTTCTTTCTCCCTGTGTTATTTTCTCTGCCGCTCTCCTTATATTATGAACAGGGAAGCAGTACTATGGACACAGCCATAGGCACTACTGTTAATGAGCTGCATTAGTGCTGGGCAGCCTGCCACTCAAACAGAGAGCTTGGCAACGGATGCAGCACATTTACGTGTCACCAGGCCAGTGGCCAGGGTGGAATGTTAACACACTGCTGCCAAATATTGCAGCTTCCCAGCGAAGTCTCACAGATGAAGATCAACTGGACACAGATCAGTGAATGACACCATTACACATAAAACACAGATGAAGATCAACTGGACACAGATCAGTGAATGACACCATTACACATAAAACACAGATGAAGATCTACTGGACACAGATCAGTGAATGACACCATTACACATAAAACACAGATGAAGATCTACTGGACACAGATCAGTGAATGACACCATTACACATAAAACACAGATGAAGATCTACTGGACACAGATCAGTGAATGACACCATTACACATAAAACACAGATGAAGATCTACTGGACACAGATCAGTGAATGACACCATTACACATAAAACACAGATGAAGGGAGAGAAGATGTTTGGATGTAATATATGTGTGTGTCAGTTTAAGTGTCCTCTCTACCACATTACTGGGTGCTGACTGTTGGTTAGTCTTGGGTGTGATGAACCTCTACCACATTACTGGGTGCTGACTGTTGGTTAGTCTTGGGTGTGATGAACCTCTACCACATTACTGGGTGCTGACTGTTGGTTAGTCTTGGGTGTGATGAACCTCTACCACATTACTGGGTGCTGACTGTTGGTTAGTCTTGGGTGTGATGAACCTCTACCACATTACTGGATGCTGACTGTTGGTTAGTCTTGGGTGTGATGAACCTCTACCACATTACTGGGTGCTGACTGTTGGTTAGTCTTGGGTGTGATGAACCTCTCTACCACATTACTGGATGCTGACTGTTGGTTAGTCTTGGGTGTGATGAACCTCTACCATATTACTGGGTGCTGACTGTTGGTTAGTCTTGGGTGTGATGAACCTCTCTACCACATTACTGGATGCTGACTGTTGGTTAGTCTTGGGTGTGATGAACCTCTCTACCACATTACTGGATGCTGACTGTTGGTTAGTCTTGGGTGTGATGAACCTCTACCACATTACTGGGTGCTGACTGTTGGTTAGTCTTGGGTGTGATGAACCTCTCTACCACATTACTGGGTGCTGACTGTTGGTTAGTCTTGGGTGTGATGAACCTCTCTACCACATTACTGGGTGCTGACTGTTGGTTAGTCTTGGGTGTGATGAACCTCTACCACATTACTGGGTGCTGACTGTTGGTTAGTCTTGGGTGTGATGAACCTCTCTACCACATTACTGGATGCTGACTGTTGGTTAGTCTTGGGTGTGATGAACCTCTACCACATTACTGGGTGCTGACTGTTGGTTAGTCTTGGGTGTGATGAACCTCTACCACATTACTGGGTGCTGACTGTTGGTTAGTCTTGGGTGTGATGAACCTCTCTACCACATTACTGGGTGCTGACTGTTGGTTAGTCTTGGGTGTGATGAACCTCTCTACCACATTACTGGGTGCTGACTGTTGGTTAGTCTTGGGTGTGATGAACCTCTCTACCACATTACTGGGTGCTGACTGTTGGTTAGTCTTGGGTGTGATGTATGATCCTCTCCACACGGAGGGAGTTACAGCTTGTTTTTCCTGGGTTGTCATCCTTGTCTATTTCCCCTTATATTGATCGTCATCACTCCTGCATGTGGAGCAGTAGATTTGCACCCAGTCCTAAGCAATCCCAGCTGCTCTAGCTGATGTTGTGCTATATTTTGAGCAATAGACCAGTCTTTGATATTTCCTGTCTAATATGTCCATTATTGGCTTCGTAACTGGAGTGCACTGTTCCAGCCCTTCAAATTCCAATGTTGTCTAGTCCTCTGGGTTTTAGGCCAGACTACTATCTCTCCAATCAATGATTTGAATCACTTAATTTAGTTCTGTGGTGCAATGAAAACCAGTGTGTACTTGACCCAGAATTACACAGAGGCCCTGTTTGTCCTTACAGTTTAGTCCAATGGATTGATCCTAACTGGCCTCTGTCTTTCCTCAGCTACCTAGACAGTTTAGACCGGATCGGTGCACCTGACTACCAGCCCACAGAGCAGGACATCCTCAGAACCCGAGTCAAGACCACTGGCATTGTAGAAACTCACTTCGTCTTCAAGAATCTGCACTTCAGGTAAGACATTGGCTCAGTGCTCCTCTTCCTCCTCAAATGTCTCTCTACTCTAACTACTTAATGATTATTTTTTAATATATATTCCAACTGGTTATGCTGCATTTATGTTGACCTTTTCATGGAACCAGACGTCTAGTCTCATAGACTAGACGTAACATAGTAAATGTAAATCTGGGACACTAATTAGTATGATAGGTTACGTTTGGTATGGTTGCACAATACAGATGGTCACTTAAGGCAAAGACAAAAGTAGGGTGGTTGGGTGGACGTATAACGCGAATGTCTAGCAACCCAAAAGTTGCAAGCTTGAATCTCATCACGGGAAACTTTTGTAAGCTAATTAGCAACTTTTCAACTACTTACTACTTTTTAGCTACTTTGCAACTACTTAGCATGTTAGCTAACCCTTCCCTTAACCCTGACCTTAACCCTTTAACATAACTCCTAAATTTAACCTGAAACCTAGCCTAGCTAACGTTAGCCAGCTTGCAAACATTAGCCACTTAGCTAGAATTCACAACATATCATACGTTTTGCAAATTCATAACATTGTACATTTTGCAAATTCGGAACATATTTTGCAAATTCGGAACAAATAATATGAATTGTAATTCACAATGTATCATACGAAATGGGTGATGGACATCCCCAAATGAATACATACCATACGAAACATAACATATCATACTAAGTGTCTCGGATTTACATACAGAATCATGCGAAATGCTCTGAGACCTGGTTGTGTAAACGGTATTCTTCTGTAGCTAAAGTATGTGTGGTTAAATGGTGATAATGATGTGTCATACATGGATTGTACCCTAGATTCATTTTTTTTCCATTATTGTACCATGGCAATTAACATGTTATTTTTTTAAATGAATGAGCACTGGGATCAGCACAGAGCGCTGGGAGAAAAGGAGCTGTGACTGAATCTACATTTAAATTATAATCTCTAGTTAATTATTCTAGAACTGCCAAACCTGAAGACATACTATTTAAGTTTAAATCATTAAGTATTACCTGGATATTTTGTGGTATTTAATGCACTGTAAAATCTAGTGCTACCAATTCATTATATTACTCATTCTTTTTTAAAGTGGGATGTACATTGAAAAAGCGGGATGTGCAATTAAAATCCCCAATTCAGCTTGTTTTTTTGACAAGGTAGAAATATGTTGTTCTGCCCCTGAGCAAGGCAGTTAACCCACCCTTTCCCGGGCGCCGAAGACGTGATTGTCTATTAAGGCAGCCCCTCGCACCTCTCTGATTCAGAGGTGTTGGGTTAAATGCAGAAGACACATTTCAGTTGAATGCAATCAGTTGCACAACTAACTAGGTATTCCCCTTTCCTTTCCATTTAGCTTGGTTTAACATGATCATGTTAATATCAGTTGTTTTTCTATCACAAAACAGAGGGCTTGTATTTTTCCTCTGCTCCTCACACAGCAGCCTTCCTGCCTGCCTGCCTGAAGGGCCTGCTAGCACAAAGCAGCTCTTTGTTCATCTCCTTCTCTGACTCAGTCAGCTGATTGAGAACAAAAAATACATTATGAAAATAATGTGTTAAAGGTCCAATTCAGCCATTTTTATCTCTATTAAATAATTTCTGGGTAACAATTAAGTACCTTACTATGATTGTTTTAAATTTCTCAAGCAATAATTTTGATTGGATTTCTAGGAGTGTTCTAAACTGAAAACTGAAAACTAGCTGTTATTGGCAGAGAGGTTTGGAGCTCTCTTATTGGTCTATTAACTAATTGACTGCGTGATGATGTCAACAGGCAGGGCAAAATATCTATCATGCCAAAACAGGCTGAGATTTTCAAACAGCTCTTACACTTACACTAAAACGGCATTATAATAATTTTTACAATTTCACAGTATTTTTCCAACCTCAGTGTGTAAATATATAGAAAACACAGGGAAATCACGTTTTTGACTGCACTGGGCCTTTAATATAATATGTATAAAACAGTGCAGGACTGTCAGGCTTTGATGTTCCATTAATTCCTGATCCTAAAACTTGCTCTCTGACAGGCTTTTTGCGAGGGCTAATGTAGTGTTCCGGTACTGAAGAATGTTCTAGTCTCGTGGTACTGGACTGTTGTCCTTTCCCAGACCTGTTCCAGTAACCCCAGCAGTTGTGGGTGTGCCCTGCCCCTGACCTGAATATATATATAATATATCTACAGTACAGAGACCTCTACAGCCTTCTGTTTGCTGGCCTGTGGCAGCAAACCATTTGAAATCCATTGTTCTTCAGATGTAGGGAGTGGTTGGAAATCTGTGGATGAGCCTAACCTCAATGGGAAAATTACAGTAGCTATGTTACTCAAACTATAAGTGGGAGCAATTTCAAAATGAATAGAGATATGCCATACCAATGTGTTTTTGCTATGTCAGACTGACTGTATGTGGTAGATATTGCACTGACACTGTATACTTTATACTACAGTATGTGATCCTCTGAATGGTTGCTTTTGGTTTTTCTGTGCACATGTAATGGATGGTGTGTGTTCCACAGGCTGTTTGATGTGGGAGGTCAGAGGTCGGAGAGGAAGAAATGGATACACTGCTTTGAGGACGTGACAGCCATTATCTTCTGTGTGGCACTGAGTGGGTACGACCAGGTGCTGCATGAAGACGAAACCACGGTGAGTTTCTCACACACACACACACACACACACACACACACTTAATTAATTGTGTCTATATCTCCATAAAACACTCTACAATGCAGCACAGTAATTTCCTTTTAATATGAGTCATGTACGTTTCCTTAGTTGAATACATCAACATAATGAACAACAGTTTCCTACACCGGGGCTACAGTGCCTTGCGAAAGTATTTGCCCCCTTGGCATTTTTCCTATTTTGTTTATTTTTTCTAGTGAAACAAACAAGAAATAAGACAAAAAACACTTGTGCATAACTATTCACCCCAAAGTCAATACTTTGTAGAGCCACCTTTTGCCGCAATTACAGCTGCAAGTCTCTTGGGGCATGTCTCTATACGCTTGGCACATCTAGCCACTGGGATTTTTGCCCATTCTTCAAGGCAAAACTGCTCCAGCTCCTTCAAGTAGGATGGGTTCCGCTGGTGTACAGCAATCTTTAAGTCATACCACAGATTCTCAACTGGATTGAGGTCTGGGCTTTGACTAGGCCATTCCAAGACATTTAAATGTTTTCCCTTAAACCACTCAAGTATTGTTTTAGCAGTATGCTTAGGGTCATTGTCCTGCTGAAAGGTGAACCTCCGTTCCAGTCTCAAGTCTCTGGAAGACTGAAACAGGTTTCCCTCAAAAATGTCCCTGTATTTAGCGCCATCCATCATTCCTTAAATTTTGACCAGTTTCCCAGTCCCTGCCGATGAAAAACATCTCCACAGCATGATGCTGCCACCACCATGCTTCACTGTGGGGATGGTGTTCTCTGGGTGATGAGGTGTTGGGTTAGTGCCAGACATAGCATTTTCCTTGATGGCCATAAAGCTCAATTTTAGTCTCATCTAACCAGAGTACCTTCTTCCATATGTTTGGGGAGTCACCCACACGCCTTCTGGCGAACACCAAACTTGTTTGCTTATTTTTTTCTTTAAGCAATGGCTTTTTTTCTGGCCACTCTTCCGTAAAGCCCAGCTCTGTGGAGTGTACGGCTTATAGTGGTCCTATGGACAGATACTCCAATCTCCGCTGTGGAGCTTTGCAGCTCGTTCAGGGTTATCTTTGGTCTCTTTGTTGCCTCCCTGATTAATGCCCTCCTTGCCTGGTCTGTGAGTTTTGGTGGGCAGCCCTCTCTTGGCAGGTTTGTTGTGGTGCCATATTCTTTCCATTTTTGAATAATGGATTTAATGTTGCTCTGTGGGATGTTCAAAGTTTCTTTCTTTTTTTATAACCCAACCCTGATCTGTACTTCTCCACAACTTTGTCCCTGACCTGTTTGGAGAACTCCTTGGTCTTCATAGTGCCATTTGCTTAGTGGTGTTACAGACTCTGAGGCCTTTCAGAACAGGTGTATATATACTCAGATCATGTGACAGATCATGTGACACTTAGATTGCACACAGGTGGACTTAATTTAGCTAATTATGTGACTTCTGAAGGTAATTGGTTGCACCAGATCTTATTTAGGGGCTTCATGGCAGAGGGGGTGAATACATATGCACACACCACTTTTCAGTTTTTAGTTTTTTAAGTAATTGTTTTCATTTCACTTCACCAATTTGGACTACTTTCTGTATGTCCATTACAAGAAATAAAAATAAAAATCCATTTCAATTACAGGTTGTAATGCAACAAAATAGGAAAACGCCAAGGGGGATGAATACTTTTGCAAGGCGCTGTATGTACAGTACACATCCAGTGGCGTAACGCCGTTTCGCGAGGTCCGAGTAATGAAAACAGCTAACTTCTTGCTATTCTACACATTTAGCTGGGACTGGTCTGAGTGGGAAGGGGAAAATTGAAAACTAGCTGTTATTAGCATAGAGGTTTGGAACTCTCTTTCTTATTGGTCTACTAATTTACTGCCTGGTGATGTCATAACTCCATCCCACTAAAACAGGCTGAAATTTCAGTCAATCTTTTCAAACAGCTGTTACACTAAAAGGGCATTGCCAGGGCTGCGGGGAGGTGTGGTACGCCAGTGTACCACATCCCTGGTTTCCTGCTACTCATGTTGAAATGAAGGGTTCACAATTACCATTACCAACCCTTTTATCTATGGATCCTCAGGTTTATCTCTGCTCTGAAACACATTGCTAAGGTACAGTAGCTTAGCTTAGGACCGTTCACATGCAAGTGCAGATTCATTTTGGATTCGTTTTTTGATAAGCAAAAATATGTGAGGAGCTTTACATAACACAGCATTAGATTAGACCACGTAGTTACTGTATTTCTCTCTATGCAAACACAGCAGTCACACTTCCCATCTGGTTCCACCCAGTTCTCTACTATAACCTCTGGTTGTATCAGCTGGTGTTAATGCCCAGGCAAATGAGTTGATTTCCATACAGTTGCTTAGTTAGTGAGCATCCCTGAGCACCCCGATGACCAATGGCAGTGCGTGAACAGTGTTTTCGGGGCCTATATGTGCGATATACAACTCTAACATCCAGTATAATCTCTCCCAGGCCTGTTTAAAAGCCTCATTACATTTATTCTACTGCCATTTCCAAAAGCAGCTGGGTTTATTTTGGAACTATTTCTATAGTTCAGGATAATCCTACTTGAAAATACAACAAAATGTTTGAGAATAGAAGGCAATTCCCTTAATTCAGTACAGACTGATTAACAGACATGATAAACCAAACAAGGAAGGAACAATGGCTCTATTGAACTATTCTTCTAACAGGTTGACGGGCTCCTAAATCAAAGTCATATTTGTTTACTCCTGGACTCCTATACACATGCCCGCACGTGTGTATCAGCACATACACACACACACACACACACACAAACGCATTAATTTCTTGCTCCCTCTATCTGGCTTCCTTTCCCTGTTTTTCCCCTTCATGCAAGTATTAGCACCCACTCAAAGACGTGCACAGCAGGGCATCGAAAAAATGTTTCTACAGCAATCCTGTTCAATAAATGTAACTGCAAGGTTTGGTTTCGGTCCTTCCTGCCTGCTCTACAGTTTTCTCCTTTTATCGTTGGGTGGAGTGTGTGTGTGCGTGCTAGCACATGACTGTGGGTGCGTTTCTGCTTCTGCGAGCGTGCACGTGTGTGTGTTTAAGAGGGGAGATGAGTTGGGCCCTTGTGCATGTCCATCTCTGCTCCACTGAGCCCCCCCAGCAGCTCTCGTCTCTCCTTCAACGTCTTCTCGTCTCAGCTCCTCTCCTGTCATCTCTCGCCACCGGCTGTCCTCTCTAACCAATCGCCAAATGCTAAAAACCCACCTGGTTCCACAGAGGGCCCTCCCACCAAACATGTGTACAGGTATGAAACCTTAAACCAGGACAAAGAGTCCAAAATCATCTGGAAAGAGTTAAAAGCAGCACTCCTTCTGGCTGTGATGTGATTCTATGTGTACATAGTATGTATGTACTCTATGTAACTGTGTGTATTTACCTGTGAGTGCCTGTGACTTGCACTGTGAGGATGATATGACACTGTCTGTACTGTAGTATGCATTGCCTTGTTCTCAGAGTTACTTGTCAGAGGCTCAATCAACTGATGAGAGAAATGCTAAACTATGGTCATTAGTTTTCCTATCTCTTCTCTTTCTCTCTCTTACATTTTCTAAGAATTACTAACACTACAAGAACAGTCTCTGGGACTCATCTTGTTCTATCAACAGATTATGATTGGCTTTTTCCTCTGCTCTATTTAATCTGATTGGGTTGTGCGAGCCCTCTCTGCTGCTCTAAGTGGAATGTGATTGGCTGTAAAGGAGCAGTCGTGACTTTCTTCTTTGTGTCTTTTCCACTGTTATTGAGAACAAGGCAACAATTCACTCAAACCAGATCGAGTGTCTGCTTCCAACTCTACAAACACCCTGGTGAAATTACGTATCAATTGTCTAGAAATGTATTTGCATGCCCTCCCATCCCTGTTCTAGAGAGAAGCACACAGGGTTTGTCCTAGACCAAGGCTACGTACCTAATAACATTGTGCATGAACAAGGTTACCTTCCCAGGATGCTACATACTTGTCATACTTAACATATTACCATGACACTGTGGCAAACAGGATCATGATAATGAAATACTGTAGACACTTTATTTTAGAATGTTCTTGGATCTCGGGGGAAGTGGCTCATATACAGTTAACGCTTTAACTCCTGGAAGGGGCATTTCAAGTTTAGTTTCTGTTCTGCTTTGTAGTTTCCTTTCTTCACTTGTTTCTCTTATTTTGTATGACATAGTTAGAAAGAGAGCCACACAGCAGACTGACTGACGTTGTTTTCTCTATACCCACAGAACCGCATGCATGAGTCTATGAAGCTGTTCGACAGCATCTGTAACAACAAATGGTTCACAGACACCTCCATCATTCTATTTCTCAACAAGAAGGACATATTCGAGCAGAAAATTAAGAAATCTCCCCTTAGTATCTGCTTCCCGGAGTACACAGGTAATTGATGAAGAGTGGAGGCTATTGGGCTAGGAGAACAGAGGGATGGAGTAGCAACAGGAAGGACAACTAGAAGAAGGGATAGTGTGGCAATGAGGGATCATGTGTAGAAAGGCTTGAAGAGGGATTATTAGCTTTCGGAATCAGAACTGGAGAAGAGGATTCGGTCTTATTATTCTCTTCTCATTTGCTCACCCCTTACCTGGCATGACTCCATGTTATCATCGTAGGGCTTATAGTGCAGAGCAGCCCAGGAGTCTGGCTAGCCTGCTGTACTCGCTGTGTAAACCAAGGCCTCCCTACGCAGTTACAGGATAATCAAGCCACTTAGACAAACACTAGGTTTTACATTGGGTGTGTAATATTGAAAAAAAAACATAGTTTTGTGTCCGTTCTTGTCCTTATATCTTTTTATTTTTTGTCTGCTTATCTTTCCCTTTTATTTTCATCTTTCTACTTCTTCTTTCTTTTATTAACCGACCTTTCCACATCCCGTCTTGGACCATATATTTTCTCCATTTCCTTTTTCTCCTGCCTTTTCACACCTTTCTGCAGGCACGGACACCTTCATGGAGGCGGTGGGCCACATACAGTCTCAGTACGAGAGCAGGAACAAGTCCCTCCAGAAGGAAGTGTATGCCCACATCACCTGTGCCACCGACACCAACAACATCCAGTTTGTGTTTGACGCTGTCACCGACGTCATCATCGCCAAAAACCTGCGTGGTTGTGGCCTGTATTAACCCAGAGGATAGACCCATCTCCTCTACTTTTCCCTCAGTCTTTTATGGTTTTAGATTTGTTTATATAATAAAACATTTTAAATCAGTTGTAGAAAGAGAGACAGCTGTATTTTAGGCCTCAGGCTTTGCACATCCCAAGGAGAGGTGAAGTCAGGAAAAAGAGAGGACTCTTGAATGGAACAATTAGTTTTAGTTTGATAAAGAATATACATTTTGACAATTTGATACAAAAGTCATTTTAGTGGTAGATTATTTCTGTATGTTTGGCAATATGCTGCATTGTTTTACTAAAACACTTGCACAATGTTACACAACAGTAATAATTGCCTAACTGGAATTGGGTCACCACCATAAACAATAATATACAGTTTACAAGGAAAACTGCTCATCTTTACCAACAAAGTATCTCTTTTGCTTATTGAGTAGTAGTCATCTGATATGAGAGGAATTTGTGCCTGGACAGTTTTGTGAAACACTTTGAAGTGGGAATTGGAGTTGAGGAGTTGGGGATGTGTTTGTGGCTAGTGGAAGATGTTGCCGTGTAAATAACGTGAATTTCAGGAATTTTGTTGAAATATTATTTGTTCCGCTTATATGTCATGTGGGTTCTAAGATTTTTGTATTGGATGGCTTTTTTGGGCTATTGTCTAATATTTGTACGATTCAATGTTTCGGTGTGAAATGTGTAAGATTTGAAAGTACAGCCAAAGACGTTTTGAGCCCTTTACACTGCAGTGGTCTCACTGAAGGGTACATTTGCCCAAACCGTACAGTGTATTTGCGTAACTAATTGTAACCCATTTATAATGGAAATTGGTAGCAGTGGTAATCTTCATAAAAGTCACTGCCTGTTGAGTTAGAGCTGTAGAAATATTCACCCGTCATATTTAGTCCACATTTTCTTGTTGAGGTTTAGGTGCCTCAGCAGTCTCAATCAAGCACTGGGAGTTGTTTGACTTACATTGATGGTGATTGGCCTGGCTATGTCAGTAACTCATTTACCTTACCGGTGCCAATGCTATATTCTTAATGGGAGCATCAATAGGATAAGCAGGGGGTGTTTAATGTGTGTGTGTGTGTGTGAGGTCAAATAAGTTAGTATCTGTTTGTAGTATACTGTAAGAGAGAGCGTGTGTAGGATGAGGTTATCCAGGAAACAGCTGTTCCATTCCTCATTACACAGAACCTCAGGAAGGACACCAAATGTCACAACACCCTCCCTGTCATTTGCCAGATAATGCCAAACCACTCAAAGAAGGGGAAAAACCTGTTGGTTTCTTGCCAAATAAAACCCTGCTCCCTGAGGTTTGATTCCGTCCTCTTTTAGCTGTGCTCTTGTCATGGCTGTAGGAAGCTCTCTTCAAAATCACTAATTTGTCACACCCATGCAGGTGCCGGGTGAGTGGGGTTAGGGCAGATGTTTCCATGACGATCGTTCTCAGCACCACGCCTGCCTTAGCTGGCAGGTGCAGCCTCCTATGTGTCAGGTGACTCTGACAGCCACTGCGTTGATTCTCTGGGCTCTGTGAAAGATTTGTTGACTGTACTGCAGTACACTACAACACCATTGCAGTAAGTTAATGTGTTGCTTCGGGTAGGTGCGCTGCAGGAAGCAAAGGCTGTGCCAGCTCCACAACAGGACATGGTCTCTGAGTTCTCATGGGCAGAAGAAATCTCATTCTGTGCCAAATATGTTGAGACGGTGTTGGTGTGCCACATTTTATGATGAATAAAAAGCTTGTCCGTGCTGCGGTGTCAGCAGGCAGAGTCACAGCTGGAGTTTTCTATACCAGAGGCTAAACTAAGATGGAAGCCTTCAGAAGTCTAGCAGGGCATGTTTGTGTGTCCCAGAGCACCCAACCAGATGGTCTCTCTGCTCATTGTATAGCTTGGCCTTACATCTGACTGATGGCCTATAAAGCCTGTGTCCTTGGTCCAGGGAATGAAGGGTAATAAGATCAGGGAACGGCAGGCAGAGAGAACGCTGGTAATAGAGTTTATGTGCACAGCAGTGAGGCTGATGGATAATGGAGTCTTAGGGCTAAGGTAAAGAGACAGATTGGTAAGTGTATCTGCTGGAGAGAAACGGATGGGAGGTACAAAATGTGGCCCTGAGTAAACTGGATCTCCAGTCTGGTGGTTACCGAGAGAGAGAGAGAGAGAGCAGTGGATATGGTATACAGTAGTGTGGTCCTCTGATGTAATAGAGATCAGTTTACCACATCTGCACTTTGCCTTGGTGAAGGTGGAGATGGTTCACGTGATGTACAGAAGCTGTCTGGAGCTATAATACAGTTGATTAGCTGTCAGGCTCTCCCAGCACCCAGTGTGTCAGTCCCTGTCAAGCACACACGCACGCACATACAAAACACATACACACACCAAGGTACTTCCAATCACAGCAGGCAAAACATAACAATATTTCAACTGCAGCCATAAATAATAAAACAATCGGCACAACAATATAACTTTTGAAAAGGAGAATTCTTTCCCTGAATGCATTTCACCCTGTGACACCAAGACTTTCTCTGCATCTGCATGGGAGGAATACATTGGAGGCTATTCTCTGGAGCTTACCACAACCCCTATGAGGAAATTAAATTGTTGTTCATTTGAAAATGCAGTGTCCGTCCAAACCATACCACACCGTACCAAGCCACCAACCCACAAGCAGCACTAGGATGCTGACAGTACAGTACGTCATGGTATGATTTAGTGCCTGTTCTCTAGTAGGTGTTGTTTGTGTCTCACTGATGTAATTATTGTTTGCTCATTCGTCTCTTTCACTGTTATGATTATTTATTGAAGGGTGTATTTATATGAAGGAAATAATAAAGCACCACATGAAACTCTGTCTGACCCTTCCTCACTCTATTTTGTCGCTCTCTCCCAGACCAAGTGCCTGCTTCTTTATGACTCATGGCACTCTCTCTGCGTCATGTTTACCCTGGAAAAGGGAATTATTTAAATAGAGGTCATGGGCTTGATTCAAGTTGGATGATGATCAAGTTTGTGTATCCGCCGTGCAGTGAGTGCTTTGCTCTTTCTCTCTCTCTCTCTCTCTCTCTCTCTCTCTCTCTCTCTCTCTCTACTTTGTCCTCCCTTGCCCAATGGGATGCTACTGAACTAATTATGAGCGTGTCACCGCCTGCAGTACAGAGCCCAGGGGACTATGAGAAACAAACTACTGCCCGTTGCACAGCACACTCACACAAACGTTACACTAACACACAACACCTCTCTCAGTACCACAACCCACACTCTTACAGACACACAATATTTCACTATGTCTCTCTATCCTCTTTCTTGATCTATCTCTGCATGTTGTTGAGAACTGTGAAGGGATGATTGGACTGGTCCTGTCTCTCTCTCTCCTCTGCCCCCTGTTTATCACCTGAGTCATTGTCAGACACATGGACACTGAGCACAGCAGCTGCTAGGTGTCTCCTAGAAACATCTCATTATGTCTGATTCTAGCCATTCAATGTTCTTTATCGCAGAGCTCAATTGTTCGGATTGGTTCAACAAAGTTTCATTCGCAACCCTTTCTTCTCCTACTTAGCAGTCTGTCCTGTCCGAGTGCTTTGGGAGGCTCTCTCTCTCTACTGTCCTCAAGTCATGAAGCTTGGTTCAACTAGTGCAGCTTGGTTTTTATTGCTCTGATGCTAACCTTTCCACGTGATCTGTTTCTCTCTCCCTCCCTACCTCTCTTCCTCCTCTTTCTCTCTTCCTACCTCTGCTTCTGTCCTCCTTTCTCTCTCCCTCCCTACCTCTCTACCTCCTCTTTCTCTCTTCCTACCTCTGCTTCTGTCCTCCTTTCTCTCTTCCTCCTTTTCTCTCCACTGCAGAATCGCATGCACGAGTCTCTTATGCTGTTCGATTCCATCTGTAACAACAAATTCTTCATTGACACTTCCATCATTCTCTTCCTCAACAAGAAAGATCTTTTTGCCGAAAAGATCAAGAAATCTGCCTTGAGTATCTGTTTCCCTGAGTATACCGGTAAGATTTGTAACTTAATGGACACTTTTGTACATTTTGTAAATGTAAGAATTGCCTAATCGTATCTGCTAGCTGAAACCCTGCAGTTGAGTCTGCAAAAATCCACCTAGGTCTTGACTATGTGATCTTAAAAGGAGTTGACATTGTGGTATATTCAACCAGAGGGGAATAAATACAAATATTTAGTTTCTCTAACCCCCCCCCTTGCCCCCTCTCTCTCCCCTGTCTGACAAGGTGAGATGGTCAACCATAGCCTAAGAGAGAATAAAAGCAGAGCCACGCTTGAGCAGTCATGGAGAAGGGATGGCCAGTGAGGGCTGTCTCCGTCCCGGTCTGCTCAGGCACAGACAGACAGACACCATACCCTTTCCTTTCCCTGCTTAGAGAGCCGCAGGGGACACATTTATATATTTTATTTGGCCTTTATTTATCCAGGAGAGTCAATTTAAGGAACAAATTCTTATTTACAATGACGGCCTGGCCAGTGACGACTGGGAAATGCAGTGCAATAAATAATTAATAAATAAACACTGCAGAAGTGAACGTTATTCTGCAGCCTTCCACATCTGACACAAAGCTAAGCCAATGGGACCGTTGTATTCTCATGGTAACTAAAGTCACATGGGTTCTCTCAATAGAGTATTGTGATTTTTGCAATAGAGCTAACTACAGATGTAAGATCTTAATTTGATCACCCTGTTGCAGGGAAGAAAAAAACAACTTGTAGTGTAGTTGAAGTTCGAAATTTCAGACTTGGACGTCCATGAATTATAATCCACATAATTCACATTTCCTGTTGCTGCAGGATTATTTTCCTTCTGTAGCAAACTGGCTCAAACGAATAACCTATCTGCATAGTTATGTTTGTTATGTTAATATATTTATGTAGCAGAATGTAAAAACATATTGAATGGAATGAATTCAGGCCCTAAAAGCTCTCTTCAGCTTAGTTCTTACTCTTTCACTGTTCCCTTTCTCTCTGTTCTGTCTTTCCTCCTTTCTCCCTCTTCCTCTCTTTTACTCTCTCCATTACCTCCATTACAGGTTCTAACACCTATGACGATGCAGCTGCCTACATCCAAGCACAATTTGAGAGCAAGAACCGCTCGCCTAATAAGGAGATCTACTGTCACCTGACGTGTGCCACGGATACAGGGAACATCCAGGTGGTGTTTGACGCTGTTACTGACATCATCATCGCCAACAACCTGCGAGGCTGTGGTTTGTACTAAGCCCTGATCGCTTCACCTCTGGAAATTATTCTAATTGAAAATGCAACTTGGTAAATAATGAAATTTAATAGGCATACGTATATATAAATATATATACAGTACCAATCAAAAGTTTGGACACACCTACTCATTCAAGGGTTTTTCTTTATTTTTACTATTTTCTACATTGTTGAATAATATCGAATACATCAAACTATGAAATAACACATATGGAATCATGTAGAAACCAAAAAAGTGTTAAACAAATTAAAATATATTTTAGATTATTCAAAGTAGCCACCCTTTGCCTTGATGACAGCTTTGCACACTCTTGGCCTTCTCTCAACTAGTACAAATAAAGAAAAACCCTTGAATGAGTAGGTGTGTCCAAACTTTTGATTGGTACTGTGTATAATGGGGCCATACTTGCAAACATTAGAAACAGTTTGCCTTTAAACTGTTTCTCCGTCTCAAAATGTGCATCAGCCAATTAATATTGTTGATTAGTATCATTGTCCCATCAAATAGCCTGGCACATTTTAGCCCTATCCTAACCTCACCAGCTGTCGGTGATTATTCTGTATAACAAATTCCACAAAGATATTAGACTTTTTATCCACCACGGCATTTCTTGAAATAGGTTAACCCTGGCCACCAGAGGGATATTTTAAACCTATTTGGTATGGTATGTTAGGCCTATGTAGAACACTAATTAATCATTAAGTTATTTATTTTTTTACATTTAATTTCACCTTTATTTAACCAGGTAGGGCAGTGACAAGTTCTCATTTACAACTGCGACCTGGCCAAGATTGGGGCGGCAGGGTAGCCTAGTGGTTAGAGTGTTGGACTAGTAACCGGAAGGTTGCAAGTTCAAACCCCCGAGCTGACAAGGTACAAATCTGTCGTTCTGCCCCTGAACAGGGGTTAACCCACAGTTCCTAGGCCGTCATTGAAAATAAGAATTTGTTCTTAACTGACTTGCCTGGTTAAATAAAGGTAAAAAATAAATACATTAAAAAAAAAAAAGATTAGCAAAGCAGTGCAACAAAAATCAACAACACAGAGTTACACATAAACAAACCTACAGTCAATAACAATAGAACAAGTATATATACAGTGTGTGCAAATGGAGTAAGGAGGTAAGGCAATAAATAGGCCAATCAATAGTAGCAAAGTAATTACAATTGAGCAAATAAACACTGGAGTGTTTATGTGCTGATGATGATGATGTGCAAGTAGAAATACAGGTGTGCAAAAGAGCAACAAAAAAAAGTACATCAAAATATGAGGATGAGCGATCGCTAAGCTGCTCAGATAGCTGATGTTTAAAGTTAGTCTCCAACTTCAGCGATTTTTGCAATTCGTTCCAGTCATTGGCAGCAAAGAACTGTAAGGAAAGGCGGCCAAAGCAAGTGTTGGCTTTGGACATGACCAGTGAGATGTACCTGCTGGTGGGTGTTGTTATGGTGACTAGTGAGCTGAGACTTATAGATGACCTGGAGCCAGTGGGTCTGGCGAAAAATTGCTAGACATTGATTCAGCTTTGACCTAAACTTTATTAAACATGCACCATTCTAAGAAGTGGCTCCGGTGTGCTCCATCAGATCTACACTCCTGTATAACAGTGTGTCAGTCTGCAAGAGGGACTCCAAGAAGCTTCTCATTAAATATATTTGTAATTTACAAGGTTTTGGCTGCACCCTTACATCACAATAAATATAATTCTACATTTCAAAGGAAAAAAACTATACCTCACCTGGAATTCGAACTTGCTGCAAACAACGAAAATGACCAGAAGCCAAGATCACCACAGTGAGCTATCTGTCCAATTGAACTTTTGTGTGTGTTTTAGTAACTTTGATTAGCAGATCAACGTGTGACTTCTGTTAAGGATGCTATCATGAAAAAGTGTTTGGTCACGTCCAACTATGTCAACATTGGTAATTGGCTGATACAGAATTTGTTACAGAAAATAATCATGTCCAGCTGGTGATGTTAGCATAGGGCTAAATATGCCAGGTTATCTAATGGGAAAAGCTAACAAGTAGCGTTCTATCACGTGCAACTACGTCAATGATTTTATTTGACTGGTGTGGATTTAAACGTAAATGTTTTAATGTTCGCAAGTATGGCCCCATTGTTTTTAGTTTGTCTTCGAAGAGCTGCCAACAGAACTGATTTCTTATAGAAACCCAGCCTTTAAAATTTTAGAACAAAGTTGAGAACTCGTTTAATGTTTGTTTTTTTCCCCTTCCCGACTGTCTTTTTGTTTTTAACAAAACAACCTTGTTTTTCATAATGTTTTTGTATTTTTTTTATGTTTATCATGTCTATATTTATTACATGAATATCAGTCCATGGGTGACCTGTACACATTTGCCTGAGTATATTACTGTTGTAATTATGCTGAAAACTGTTCTAGCTCTAACAATGGCTATGATAGGTATGATGGTCATGAGTACGACAGTCAATATCAGTTTCTTTCTTTTGTACCAGACTGGCTTTTCATGGTAATCCTGGAAGTTCTGTTCAGCTATTTGATCATTTAGTTAAAAGGAAACACCCAGGATTGATGCACCCTTTTTCCACCCATCCCTTCCTGTCACTCCGGTGGGCCTTTGCCATTGGCTGTGTGGATTATGGAGCAGGGAGTCACAGCATGTGACCCAAAGCCTCTGAACAGGATATCTGAAAAGTGTCATATCAGTGCCAACCCCAGGAGAATGACAGGTTTGGAGATAGTCGAGATAGTCCTAGGAACACTTTGTTACTGTAATGAATACCTATTAACATGATCATGTAAGGAACTTATACTTTTTTATGATCATTTATTAATTAATTTATTTATCGTCTGTCCCACACACCACCTCTGCACTCACCACACACCTTGTACTTTATTCCTCCACTCATCTTTTTATTTTTCTAGCACCCACCTCTCTCACCTGGTTTAATTGTTTTGGGTTGGCCATTAGCTGGGTAGTGGTGTCTCCCGTCACACCTCCTGACACAAATAGCATGAGCAACCCTTCAGCCTTTGTATAAAAATAATAATACAAATAAAAAGAGGGAGTTAAACGCGTCACATAGAAAACGTTGAGAAAAAATCCTACAAAATCCACTAAAAAAAGTAAAAGAAATGGAAAAACGAAAGAAAAAAAGACAACAGCGACATAAAGAGACAACCATCATATGGACTGGGTGTATGGACTGGGTGTTACCAGTAATGTGGAGATTTGAGGTCAAGGGTCATTGGACTGTGTGTCTTGGTAGAAAGCTGTAGATCCTTGGGTTCTAAAATCTTTACAATGTGGAACCATTGAAGAAAAAATTAACAAAAAAGTATGATTATGACAATAATAACAATGCAGAAAATGATGATGATTATAATTACAATATCAATGATAATGATGATTCTGTAATATTATTGAAGTATATTTCTTGTGCTTTGTAGCTACAGAACATTTTTTTCTTTCCCCCTTTTAAAAAAAATGTTTGACAAGGGTTCCCGTGATCCACACTGGAACTGTTTTTACTGACTTACTGATGTTTATGAACTGTACTGATTATTTCTGCCTGTTCTCCCTGCATTACAGTGTCTTTACTTAGCCTGACTTATATATATATATAATATCTATTTTTTTTATTTTGTTATTTTGGAAGAACCACTTTGGAGCACGTCCTGTCCCATTGCTGTTAAGGGCGGGGTGTGTACGCGGCTGTACAGATTCATGCGCTTTCTTTCATTTTGGGGGAATTGTACTCAAACACCTTCCAGGTCTGCATAGAAAAGCACAGCTCTCACTTCACACATAGATTTGGAAAGATGTATCTCTCCTCCCTATCTGCCTTCTTGATTGAAATGTTTTTAAAGAATACTGTGTATTATTACATATACCAGTTTGGCATTCTTTTTCTTTTGATCCCCTCCTTTTTCCTCCATTTTTTATCCCAGTAAATGCTTTTCCGTGCTGCTTTTTCTCCCTCCTCTTTAGGGAATGGTTGTTCTTTCATGTGGGATGTTCGTGCTGGAATACCAATCGAATGTAGTGTTTACATTAAAAGCCACAGTTTTCATGACTACAACTTGGGGCCTTCTGATTCTTATTGTCACTCATAATTAACCTTCTATCTATTACACTGTCCTCTGGCACCTGACACCTTCTATTTATTACACTGTCCTCTGGCACCTGACACCTTCTATCTATTACACTGTCCTCTGGCACCTGACACCTTCTATCTATTACACTGTCCTCTGGCACCTGACACCTTCTATTTATTACACTGTCCTCTGGCACCTGACACCTTCTATCTATTACACTGTCCTCTGGCACCTGACACCTTCTATCTATTACACTGTCCTCTGGCACCTGACACCTTCTATCTATTACACTGTCCTCTGGCACCTGACACCTTCTATTTATTACACTGTCCTCTGGCACCTGACACCTTCTATCTATTACACTGTCCTCTGGCACCTGACACCTTCTATCTATTACACTGTCCTCTGGCACCTGACACCTTCTATTTATTACACTGTCCTCTGGCACCTGACACCTTCTATCTATTACACTGTCCTCTGGCACCTGACACCTTCTATCTATTACACTGTCCTCTGGCACCTGACACCTTCTATCTATTACACTGTCCTCTGGCACCTGACACCTTCTATTTATTACACTGTCCTCTGGCACCTGACACCTTCTATCTATTACACTGTCCTCTGGCACCTGACACCTTCTATCTATTACACTGTCCTCCGGCACCTGACACCTTCTATCTATTACACTGTCCTCTGGCACCTGACACCTTCTATCTATTACACTGTCCTCTGGCACCTGACACCTTCTATTTATTACACTGTCCTCTGGCACCTGACACCTTCTATCTATTACACTGTCCTCTGGCACCTGACACCTTCTATCTATTACACTGTCCTCTGGCACCTGACACCTTCTATCTATTACACTGTCCTCTGGCACCTGACACCTTATATCTATTACACTGTCCTCTGGCACCTGACACCTTCTATCTATTACACTGTCCTCTGGCACCTGACACCTTCTATCTATTACACTGTCCTCTGGCACCTGACACCTTCTATCTATTACACTGTCCTCTGGCACCTGACACCTATCTATTACACTGTCCTCTGGCACCTGACACCTATCTATTACACTGTCCTCTGGCACCTGACACTTTCTATCTATTACACTGTCCTCTGGCACCTGACACCTTCTATCTATTACACTGTCCTCTGGCACCTGACACCTATCTATTACACTGTCCTCTGGCACCTGACACCTTCTATCTATTACACTGTCCTCTGGCACCTGACACATATCTATTACACTGTCCACTGGCACCTGACACCTATCTATTACACTGTCCTCTGGCACCTGACACCTATCTATTACACTGTCCTCTGGCACCTGACACCTATCTATTACACTGTGCTCTGGCACCTGACACCTTCTATCTATTACACTGTCCTCTGGCACCTGACACCTATCTATTACACTGTCCTCTGGCACCTGACACCTATCTATTACACTATCCTCTGGCACCTGACACCTATCTATTACACTGTCCTCTGGCACCTGACACCTTCTATCTATTACACTGTCCTCTGGCACCTGACACCTTCTATCTATTACACTGTCCTCTGGCACCTGACACCTTCTATCTATTACACTGTCCTCTGGCACCTGACACCTTCTATTTATTACACTGTCCTCTGGCACCTGACACCTTCTATCTATTACAATGTCCTCTGGCACCTGACACCTTCTATCTATTACACTGTCCTCTGGCACCTGACACCTTCTATCTATTACACTGTCCTCTGGCACCTGACACCTTCTATCTATTACACTGTCCTCTGGCACCTGACACCTTCTATCTATTACACTGTCCTCTGGCACCTGACACCTATCTATTACACTGTCCTCTGGCATTACACACTGTCCTCTGGCACCTGACACCTTCTATCTATTACACTGTCCTCTGGCACCTGACACCTTCTATCTATTACACTGTCCTCTGGCACCTGACACCTATCTATTACACTGTCCTCTGGCACCTGACACTTTCTATCTATTACACTGTCCTCTGGCACCTGACACCTTCTATCTATTACACTGTCCTCTGGCACCTGACACCTTCTATCTATTACACTGTCCTCTGGCACCTGACACCTTCTATCTATTACACTGTCCTCTGGCACCTGACACCTATCTATTACACTGTCCTCTGGCACCTGACACCTTCTATCTATTACACTGTCCTCTGGCACCTGACACCTTCTAGCACTTAAAACCTTCCGGCACTTGACAAACTGCTAATAAGATAAACAACACTGTGAAACTAAGTAAGAATGCACGAAACAACATAACCAGTGCTGTGGCGGTCATTACATTTAGTCAGCCATGACTGTCAAGCAAATAACTGCTGGTCTCACGGTAATTGATCGTTAATGAACATAAACACATTTAGCATCCCCTGGCGTCCACACAGCCTACAAGCCACTGATGCAGACCTTTGGCACATCTACATTTTAAAAAGTCTAATAAATCCATGTAATATAGCCTAAACCTTCACAATAAATCCATTATTTATTTTAGACAGATTTAAAGAAACACGATATGAAGAAAATGGAGTCTTATTTATTTTTATTTATTTTATTTCACCTTTATTTAACCAGGTAGGCAAGTTGAGAACAAGTTCTCATTTACAATTGCGACCTGGCCAAGATAAAGCAAAGCAGTTCGACACATACAACGACACAGAGTTACACATGGAGTAAAATAAACATACAGTCAATAATACAGTATAAACAAGTCTATATACGATGTGAGCAAATGAGGTGAGATAAGGGGGGTAAAGGCAAAAAAGGCCATGGTGGCAAAGTAAATACAATATAGCAAGTAAAACACTGGAATGGTAGATTTGCAATGGAAGAATGTGCAAAGTAGAAATAAAAATAATGGGGTGCAAAGGAGCAAAATAAATAAATTAATTAAATACAGTAGGGAAAGAGGTAGTTGTTTGGGCTCAATTATAGGTGGGCTATGTACAGGTGCAGTAATCTGTGAGCTGCTCTGACAGTTGGTGCTTAAAGCTAGTGAGGGAGATAAGTGTTTCCAGTTTCAGAGATTTTTGTAGTTCGTTCCAGTCATTGGCAGCAGAGAACTGGAAGGAGAGGCGGCCAAAGAAAGAATTGGTTTTGGGGATGACTAGAGAGATATACCTGCTGGAGCGTGTGCTACAGGTGGGAGATTCTATGGTGACCAGTGAGCTGAGATAAGGGGGGACTTTACCTAGCAGGGTCTTGTAGATGACATGGAGCCAGTGGGTTTGGCGACGAGTATGAAGCGAGGGCCAGCCAACGAGAGCGTACAGGTCGCAATGGTGGGTAGTATATGGGGCTTTGGTGACAAAACGGATTGCACTGTGATAGACTGCATCCAATTTGTTGAGTAGGGTATTGGAGGCTATTTTGTAAATGACATCGCCAAAGTCGAGGATTGGTAGGATGGTCAGTTTTACAAGGGTATGTTTGGCAGCATGAGTGAAGGATGATTTGTTGCGAAATAGGAAGCCAATTCTAGATTTAACTTTGGATTGGAGATGTTTGATATGGGTCTGGAAGGAGAGTTTACAGTCTAACCAGACACCTATGTATTTGTAGTTGTCCACGTATTCTAAGTCAGAGCCGTCCAGAGTAGTGATGTTGGACAGGCGGGTAGGTGCAAGTAGCGATCGGTTGAAGAGCATGCATTTCGTTTTACTTGTATTTAAGAGCAATTGGAGGCCACAGAAGGAGAGTTGTATGGCATTGAAGCTTGCCTTGAGGGTTGTTAACATAGTGTCCAAAGAAGGGCCAGAAGTATACAGAATGGTGTCGTCTGCGTAGAGGTGGATCAGAGACTCACCAGCAGCAAGAGCGACCTCATTGATGTATACAGAGAAGAGAGTCGGTCCAAGAATTGAACCCTGTGGCACCCCCATAGAGACTGCCAGAGGTCCGGACGGCAGACCCTCCGATTTGACACACTGAACTCTATCAGAGAAGTAGTTGGTGAACCAGGCGAGGCAATCATTTGAGAAACCAAGGCTGTCGAGTCTGCCGATGAGGATGTGGTGATTGACAGAGTCGAAAGCCTTGGCCAGATCAATGAATACGGCTGCACAGTAATGTTTCTTATGCTAGGTCCTGATCTGGCTATGCCAAATGGCTGTGTGCTACTCTAGTTCATTTAGCAGACAAGATTTGCTTAGAATTCCGTGGCATTATTTTATATAATTTTATAGTCTGAAGAATACAATTGAACATAGCTGAATAAAATATAAAGGATATTTTCCCCAAACGATTTCCGAGGGCGTGTGCACATGCGGCTATTCTGTGTTGAGCGGTTAACAAAGAAATGGGTCCTCCGATATGCTTCATTTAGAGTTTTATTTATACAACTTTAGTTGTGTTACAGACGCTATTATATGTTTAGATGTTTAATACATTCTAAGGCTGCATGATGCGACTCTAATGATGATTTGAAAAAAGTTGCATGAAAGGAATGAACTCTGTTTTGTTTCTTGTGCAGGTTGCACACACTTCATCAATCTGTCATTCACAATTTGACAAGCACTTGATAATATTCTCACCAGGCCTAGAATTTCCTGGCGGCATCCCCCTTGTGTGGCCGTTAAGGCCCCTAAAACAAATCCATGCCTTTTGCAGCCCAAGTGGCCATTGTGCCCTTGGGCTGAATATAATAATTATATCTCCCTTCTCCAGGCTGCCAATCACCATGCTCCAAAGCACCTCACTCACATATCTCAATTCTTATTATGCCCATGACATGATCTGGTCCTTCTCACGGGCATCACAGCTCCGAAGTGGGCTGCAAATGAAGACAGACACACCAGGGATGTAACTGTGTAAGTCCTTATTGAATTCTGAGGCACATATTGAACGTGTTAGAAGAACTGTCCACGTTGACTTTTCAAACAGCCGCTAAAGCAGCTAACGAACAGCTAAAGCAGCTAACAAACAGCTAAAGCGGCTAACGAACAGCTAAAGCAGCTAACGAACAGCTAAAGCAGCTAACGAACAGCTAAAGCAGCTAACGAACAGCTAAAGCAGCTAACGAACAGCTAAAGCACTAGCCTACAGTATGTCAATATCCTATCCCCCATAGTACAAAAGCTGACCTATTCTATTGGTCAACTTGTCCTGTGCAATAAATAAATATTCCAAACATAGTCTGGGACAGTTGTGGGATGCAATAGATCCCAAATTAATACAACCACTCGTATCAAAAAACATTTAAAAGCAATCAGGCTTATGCAACAAATCAGAAAGTTTAGCTTAAAATTTTGATAAACTATTAGGCTATTTCTTCACATTATAAGCGCAGCAATGTGCACACAGCAGAAGGCTATACGCGCAAATTTACCAAAATGTGGGGACAACACCACTCTCAAAAGTGACCACGAATGTGCTTTATTATGAAGGTGCATTTGTATGGTGAAAATGATCTTCCCCAAACTTGAAAATCCCACACCAACTCTATGCCAGTTAAGTTAAGCACTACACATGATGTAAAGCAAATGAATGTGCTTACATTTAAGAAGTTATTTGGCCACTTCAGCTGTGATACAAAACGTATTAAAACATAGAGGCAGGCCTATGGGCTAGGCTACATGAGGTGTGATACTGACCTTATTAAAACATAGAGGCCTATGGGCTAGGCTACATGAGGTGTGATACTGACCTTATTAAAACATAGAGGCCTATGGGCTAGGCTACATGAGGTGTGATACTGACTTTATTAAAACATTGAGGCCTATGGGCTAGGCTACATGAGGTGTGATACTGACCTTATTAAAACATAAAGGCCTATGGGCTAGGCTACATGAGGTGTGATACTGACCTTATTAAAACATAGAGGCCTTTGGGCTAGGCTACATGAGGTGTGATACTGACTTTATTAAAACATAGAGGCCTATGGGCTAGGCTACATGAGGTGTGATACTGACCTTATTAAAACATAGAGGCAGGCCTATGGGCTAGGCTACATGAGGTGTGATACTGACCTTATTAAAACATAGAGGCCTATGGGCTAGGCTACATGAGGTGTGCGACTATGATTTGAAAAAGTTGCAAAAAAGGCACGAGCTGTTTCTTGCCTTATATTTCCTAGGTTAGCTAGCCAGCTATTGTCGTTCTTTTAACGCAACGTAACGTAATCAACACTGCTAGCTAGCCAGCTAGCCCCGAATAGCAGCACAGTAGAAACTATTACACTCAACGGAACGACTTGATTAGTGTAGTGTCAACAACGCAGCCACTGCCAGCTAGCCTACATAGTCAACAACGCAGCCTCTGCCAGCTAGCCTACTTCAGCAGTACTGTATCATTTTAATCATTTTAGTCAATAAGATTCTTGCTACGTAAGCTTAACTTTCTGAACACTCGAGACGTGTAGTCCACTTGTCATTCCAATCTCCTTTGCATTAGCGTAGCCTCTTGTGTAGCCTGCCAACTATGTGTCTGTCTATCCCTGTTCTCTCCTCTCTGCACAGACCATACAAACGCTCCACACCGCGTGGCCGCGGCCACCCTAATCTGGTGGTCCCAGCGCGCACGACCCACGTGGAGTTCCAGGTCTCCGGTAGCCTCTGGAACTGCCGATCTGCGGCCAACAAGGCAGAGTTCATCTCAGCCTATGCCTCCCTCCAGTCCCTCGACTTCTTGGCACTGACGGAAACATGGATCACCACAGACAACACTGCTACTCCTACTGCTCTCTCTTCGTCCGCCCACGTGTTCTCGCACACCCCGAGAGCTTCTGGTCAGCGGGGTGGTGGCACCGGGATCCTCATCTCTCCCAAGTGGTCATTCTCTCTTTCTCCCCTTACCCATCTGTCTATCGCCTCCTTTGAATTCCATGCTGTCACAGTTACCAGCCCTTTCAAGCTTAACATCCTTATCATTTATCGCCCTCCAGGTTCCCTCGGAGAGTTCATCAATGAGCTTGATGCCTTGATAAGCTCCTTTCCTGAGGACGGCTCACCTCTCACAGTTCTGGGCGACTTTAACCTCCCCACGTCTACCTTTGACTCATTCCTCTCTGCCTCCTTCTTTCCACTCCTCTCCTCTTTGACCTCACCCTCTCACCTTCCCCCCTACTCACAAGGCAGGAAATACGCTCGACCTCATCTTTACTAGATGCTGTTCTTCCACTAACCTCATTGCAACTCCCCTCCAAGTCTCCGACCACTACCTTGTATCCTTTTCCCTCTCGCTCTCATCCAACACTTCCCACACTGCCCCTACTCGGATGGTATCGCGCCGTCCCAACCTTCGCTCTCTCTCCCCGCTTCTCTCTCCTCTTCCATCCTATCATCTCTTCCCTCTGCTCAAACCTTCTCCAACCTATCTCCTGATTCTGCCTCCTCAACCCTCCTCTCCTCCCTTTCTGCATCCTTTGACTCTCTATGTCCCCTATCCTCCAGGCCGGCTCGGTCCTCCCCTCCCGCTCCGTTGCTCGACGACTCATTGCGAGCTCACAGAACAGGGCTCCGGGCAGCCGAGCGGAAATGGAAGAAAACTCGCCTCCTGCGGACCTGACATCCTTTCACTCCCTCCTCTCTACATTTCCTCTTCTCTCTCTGCTGCTAAAGCCACTTTCTACCACTCTAAATTCCAAGCATCTGCCTCTAACCCTAGGAAGCTCTTTGCAACCTTCTCCTCCCTCCTGAATCCTCCTCCCCATCCCCCCCTCCTCCCTCTCTGCAGATGACTTCGTCAACCATTTTGAAAAGAAGGTCGACGACATCCGATCCTCGTTTGCTAAGTCAAACGACACCGCTGGTTCTGCTCACACTGCCCTACCCTGTGCTCTGACCTCTTTCTCCCTCTCTCTCCAGATGAAATCTCGCGTCTTGTGACGGCCGGCGCCCAACAACCTGCCCGCTTGACCCTATCCCCTCCTCTCTTCTCCAGACCATTTCCGAGACCTTCTCCCTTACCTCACCTCGCTCATCAACTCATCCCTGACCGCTGGCTACGTCCCTTCCGTCTTCAAGAGAGCGAGAGTTGCACCCCTTCTGAAAAACCCACACTCGATCCCTCCGATGTCAACAACTACAGACCAGTATCCCTTCTTTCTTTTCTCTCCAAAACTCTTGAACGTGCCGTCCTTGGCCAGCTCTCCCGCTATCTCTCTCAGAATGACCTTCTTGATCCAAATCAGTCAGGTTTCAAGACTAGTCATTCAACTGAGACTGCTCTTCTCTGTATCACGGAGGCGCTCCGCACTGCTAAAGCTAACTCTCTCTCCTCTGCTCTCATCCTTCTAGACCTATCGGCTGCCTTCGATACTGTGAACCATCAGATCCTCCTCTCCACCCTCTCCGAGTTGGGCATCTCCGGCGCGGCCCACGCTTGGATTGCGTCCTACCTGACAGGTCGCTCCTACCAGGTGGCGTGGCGAGAATCCGTCTCCACACCACGTGCTCTCACCACTGGTGTCCCCCAGGGCTCTGTTCTAGGCCCTCTCCTATTCTCGCTATACACCATGTCACTTGGCTCTGTCATAACCTCACATGGTCTCTCCTATCATTGCTATGCAGACGACACACAATTAATCTTCTCCTTTCCCCCTTCTGATGACCAGGTGGCGAATCGCATCTCTGCATGTCTGGCAGACATATCAGTGTGGATGACGGATCACCACCTCAAGCTGAACCTCGGCAAGACGGAGCTGCACTTCCTCCCGGGGAAGGACTGCCCGTTCCATGATCTCGCCATCACGGTTGACAACTCCATTGTGTCCTCCTCCCAGAGCGCTAAGAACCTTGGCGTGATCCTGGACAACACCCTGTCGTTCTCAACTAACATCAAGGCGGTGGCCCGTTCCTGTAGGTTCATGCTCTACAACATCCGCAGAGTACGACCCTGCCTCACACAGGAAGCGGCGCAGGTCCTAATCCAGGCACTTGTCATCTCCCGTCTGGATTACTGCAACTCGCTGTTGGCTGGGCTCCCTGCCTGTGCCATTAAACCCCTACAACTCATCCAGAACGCCGCAGCCCGTCTGGTGTTCAACCTTCCCAAGTTCTCTCACGTCACCCCGCTCCTCCGCTCTCTCCACTGGCTTCAGTTGAAGCTCGCATCCGCTACAAGACCATGGTGCTTGCCTCGGAGCTGTGAGGGAACGGCACCTCAGTACCTCCAGGCTCTGATCAGGCCCTACACCCAAACAAGGGCACTGCGTTCATCCACCTCTGGCCTGCTCGCCTCCCTACCACTGAGGAAGTACAGTTCCCGCTCAGCCCAGTCAAAACTGTTCGCTGCTCTGGCCCCCCAATGGTGGAACAAACTCCCTCACGACGCCAGGACAGCGGAGTCAATCACCACCTTCCGGAGACACCTGAAACCCCACCTCTTTAAGGAATACCTAGGATAGGATAAAGTAATCCCTCTCACCCCCCCTTAAAAGATTTAGATGCACTACTGTTCCACTGGATGTCATAAGGTGAATGCACCAATTTGTAAGTCGCTCTGGATAAGAGCGTCTGCTAAATGACTTAAATGTAAATGTAATTGCACATGCTGGGCATCATTTACAAGTGAATGGGCATCATTCACAAGGCTAATATTGTCACCCATCAGTCTATTCTTAATTTAATCTTGTCTTTACATATGCTAAATAATATATGTGTAAAATGAGTTTTGATTTAGAATGGACCATTATCATGCACCTGTCTCAACAGGGGCAGGGGAAAAAAATACATGTCATCATGTAGTTAAATAGCGATTGGAGGACGCTTTTCCATGTGGTTCATTTTCATGCCAGCCAAGTAGGCTATACTCCTGTTGTAAAGCGAAGCAATGTGCTTAATATTATGAAAGTTGAGAAATAAATATACTAGGTCTAGCCTATAGAAAGCCGATGGGATCCTCCTCTTTTAATAGAGGCCATCAAAATGCTGTTGTTTCACGCAATTGCATAGCCTATAGAAATGTTGCGTAGTATGAACTCATGATTCGACTCATGTTTCATTCGATTTTTTATTACATTTGCATTGATGTCAGAGTGATTAGAGGGACAATAGAGTGCTGAGTACCAGGCAGTTAGCAAGTTCGGTAGGCTACTAATGACCATCAGCAGCAACAGAGCTTGGAAAACCTAGTTAGTGTGACTAAACGGTCACTTGGAATTTGACTGCAGTCATGACCGCCGATATGGAGGTAATATGGTCACCATAACAGCTCTAAACATAACTACCAATCATTCCAATCATTCCACAAGCTTAAGCTAGGTTGGATAAGAATTTTGGGTTGTGACTCATCTGATATATTGAGTGTGTGAGTATCAGTGGAGGCTGTTGAGGGGAGGAAGGCTCATAATAATGTCTGGAATGGAGTAAATGGAATGGAATCATACACACACACCCCATCCATGAGACAGACTACACACACAGTGACACACACACACCATCCATGAAACTGAAACACCAAAATCCATGAAACACATACTATCCATCAGACCAGAGATCCCTGGTCGTACACGGTACCCTAACACACATCAACCTTCTACACACAATAAAAATATGAATGCAACTTGCAACAATTTCAAAGATTTTATTGAGTTAGTCAATTTAAATAAATTCCTTAGGCCCTAATCTATGGATTTCACAAGAATGAGAATACAGATATGGATCTGTTGGTCACAGATATCTTTAAAAGGGCAGGGGTGTGGATCGGAAAACCAGTCAGTATCTGGTGTGACCACCATTTGCCTCATGCAGCGCGACACATCTCCTTCACATAGAGTAGATCAGGATGATGATTGTGGCCTGTAGAATGTTGTCCCACTCCTCTTCAACAGCTGTGCGAAGTTGCTGGATATTGGCGGGAACTGGAACACGCATGCTCAATGGATGGTGACATGTCTGGTAAGTATGCAGGTATTGGAAGAACTGGAACATTTTCAGTTTCCAGGAATTGTGTATAGATCCTTGCGACATGGGATCGTGCATTATTATGCTAAAACACAAGGTGATGGCGGTGGATGAATAGCACAACATTGGGCCTCAGGATCTCGTCACGGTATCTCTGTGCATTTAAAACTTATGGCTGCAATCCCGATATCGGGATAAATGTCATCAACAACCGCTGAATAGCATAGCGCTACATACAATAAATATTACTATAAATATTTATATTCATGAAATCACAAGTGCAATATAGGAAAACACAGTTTAACCTTTTGTTAATCCACCTGTCGTATCAGATTTTGAAATTATGCTTTACAGCGAAAGCAATCCAAGCGTTTGTGTAAGTTTATCGATCACACTATAAAACATTAAGTACACTTAGCATCAGTTAGCTCGGTTACGAAAATCAGAAAAGCAATCAAATTAATAATTTACCTTTGATGATCTTCGGATGTTTTCACTCACGAGACTCCCAGTTACACAACAAATGTTCCTTTTGTTCCATAAAGATTATTTTTAGATCCAAAATACCTCCATTTGTTTGTCGCGTTATGTGAAATTCACAGGAAAGAGCGGTCACGACAACGCAGACGAAAATTCCAAATAGTTTCCATAATGTCCACAGAAACATGTCATTATGTTTCTGTGGACATTGTTTTTCAAATGTATAATCGATAATATATCAACTGCAAATGTATTTCACAGTAGGAGATGGGAAAACAATGGCTGTCCAAATTCTGTTGCGCGAGCAAAACTCATGTGACCACTTGACACGATGTTATCGTTCTGGCTCATTTTTCAAAATAAAAGCCTGAAACTATGTCTGAAGACTGTTGACACCTTGAGGAAGCGATAGGAAAAGGAATCTGGTTCATATCCCTTTAAATCCAGCAAAGAGAGGCTATGGAACATGGAGTTTTCAAAATAGAAGCCACTTCCTGTTTTGATTTTCCTCAGGGTTTCGCCTACAATATCAGTTCTGTTATACTCACAGACAATATTTTGACAGTTTTGGAAACTTTAGAGTGTTTTCTATCCAATACTAATAATAATATGCATATATTAGCAACTGAGACTGAGGAGCTGGCCATTTACAATGGGCACCTTTTCATCCAAGCTACTCAATACTGCCCCTGCAGCCATAAAAAGTTAAATTGCCATCGATAAAATGCAATATTGGTTGCTGTCCGTGCTTTATGCTTGCCCATACCATAACTCACCGCCACCATGGGGCACTCTGTTCACAATGTTGATATCAGCAAACCACTCGCCCACACGACACCATCTGCCCAGTATTGTTGAAACCTGGATTCATCCGGGAAGAGCACACTTTTCCAGCATGCCAGTGGCCATCGAAGGTGAACATTTGCCCACTGAACTCGGTTACGACGCCAAACTGCAGTCAGGTTAAGACCCTGGTGAGGACGACAAGTAGGCAGATAAGCTTCCCTGAGATGGTTTTTGACAGTTTGTGAAGAAATTGTTTGGTTGTGCAAACCCACAGTTTCATCAGCTGTCCGGGTAACTGGTCTCAGATGATCCCGCACGTGAAGATTGTCCAAGATCAACTTTTCCCCCGATGCCTTGAGATGGATGAAATCATACCTTGAAGGCAGAACTCAGTGTGTCAGAGTGAGCAATGAGCTGTCGCCCACTCAGCAGAGGGAACACCCCCCTATCCACATCGGTGGAACAGTAGTGGAGAGGGTAGTAAGTTTTAAGTTCCTCGGCGTACACATCACAGACAAACTGAATTGGTCCACCCACACAGACAGCATCGTGAAGAAGGCGCAGCAGCGCCTCTTCAACCTCAGGAGGCTGAAGAAATTCGGCTTGTCACCAAAAGCACTCACAAACTTCTACAGATGCACAATCGAGAGCATCCTGTTGGGCTGTATCTCCGCCTGGTACGGCAACTGCTCCGCCCACAACCGTAAGGCTCTCCAGAGGGTAGTGAGGTCTGCACAACGCATCACCGGGGGCAAACTACCTGCCCTCCAGGACACCTACACCACCCGATGTCACAGGAAGGCCATAAAGATCATCAAGGACAACAACCACCCGAGCCACTGCCTGTTCACCCCGCTATCATCCAGAAGGCGAGGTCAGTACAGGTGCATCAAAGCTGGGACCGAGAGACTGAAAAACAGCTTCTATCTCAAGGCCATCAGACTGTTAAACAGCCACCACTAACATTGAGTGGCTGCTGCCAACACACTGACTCAACTCCAGCCACTTTAATAATGGGAATTGATGGGAAATGATGTAAAATATATCACTAGCCACTTTAAACAATGCTACCTAATATAATGTTTACATACCCTACATTATTAATCTCATATGTATACATATATACTGTACTCTATATCATCTACTGCATCCTTATGTAATACATGTATCACTAGCCACTTTAACTATGCCACTTTGTTTACATACTCATCTCATATGTATATACTGCACTCAATACCATCTACTGTATCTTCCCTATGCCACTCTGTACCATCATTCATTCATATATCTTTATGTACATATTCTTTATCCCCTTACACTTGTGTCTATAAGGTAGTAGTTTTGGAATTGTTAGCTAGATTACTTGTTGGTTATTACTGCATTGTCGGAACTAGAAGCACAAGCATTTCGCTACACTCGCACTAACATCTGCTAACCGGGTTGGGGCGAGCGGTCGCATCCGCACTTCGGTCCGCAGGTAGTATAACTTTTCATTACATTTCATTATAGTACAACGGTTTGATTTGTCTAATCTTAGCAATTTCTTCTTAGCTAGCTACATAGCCGTCATTGTATCAAAGATAATTGCGTAATTATCGTAATTCGTCGTCCTAACGTAGTCTACACTGCTATCTGCCCAGCAGCTAGCCAGCTAGCAAACGTCCACCGTCTACCGAATAGCAGCACTGTAGAAACTATTACACTCAACTGAACGACTTGATTAGTGTAGTGTTAGCTAGCTACATAGTTGTCTTTGCTGTCTTCGTATCCAAGATAATTGTGTAGTTTAGAGTGTGTAGTTTTAGAGTGATTATCTTAATTTACCGAGGTTAGCTAGCCAGCTATTTGTCGTCCTTAACGTAGGAGACACTGCTAGCTAGCCAACAGCTAGCCAACGTCTACCGAATAGAACTTCTGCACTCAACAACCCGGTCGCATTCCGCTTCGCTCCACAGGTAGTATCACATTTTCATTTCATTTCACTACAGTACAACGGTTTGATTTGTTTGATCGTAGCTAGCTACATAGCTAGCTACATAGCCGTCTTTGTATCAAAGATAATTGTGTAGTCTAGAGCGATTTTCTAGGTTAGCTAGCCAGCTATTGTCGTTCTTTTAACGCAACGTAACGTAATCAACACTGCTAGCTAGCCAGCTGGCCCCGAATAGCAGCACTGTAGAAACTATTACACTCAACGGAACGACTTGATTAGTGTAGTGTCAACAACGCAGCCACTGCCAGCTAGCCTACAAAGTCAACAACGCAGCCACTGCCAGCTAGCCTACTTCAGCAGTACTGTATCATTTTAATCATTTTAGTCAATAAGATTCTTGCTACGTAAAGTTTAACTTTCTGAACATTTGAGACGTGTAGTCCACTTGTCATTCCAATCTCCTTTGCATTAGCGTAGCCTCTTCTGTAGCCTGTCAACTATGTGTCTGTCTATCCCTGTTCTCTCCTCTCTGCACAGACCATACAAACGCTCCACACCGCGTGGCCGCGGCCACCCTAATCTGGTGGTCCCAGCGCGCACGACCCACGTGGAGTTCCAGGTCTCGGTAGCCTCTGGAACTGCCGATCTGCGGCCAACAAGGCAGAGTTCATCTCAGCCTATGCCTCCCTCCAGTCCCTCGACTTCTTGGCACTGACGGAAACATGGATCACCACAGACAACACTGCTACTCCTACTGCTCTCTTCGTCCGCCCACGTGTTCTCGCACACCCCGAGAGCTTCTGGTCAGCGGGGTGGTGGCACCGGGATCCTCATCTCTCCCAAGTGGTCATTCTCTCTTTCTCCCCTTACCCATCTGTCTATCGCTCCTTTGAATTCCATGCTGTCACAGTTTCAAGCTTAACATCCTTATCATTTATCGCCCTCCAGGTTCCCTCGGAGAGTTCATCAATGAGCTTGATGCCTTGATAAGCTCCTTTCCTGAGGACGGCTCACCTCTCACAGTTCTGGGCGACTTTAACCTCCCCACGTCTACCTTTGACTCATTCCTCTCTGCCTCCTTCTTTCCACCCTCTCCTCTTTTGACCTCACCCTCTCACCTTCCCCCCTACTCACAAGGCAGAAATACGCTCAACCTCATCTTTACTAGATGCTGTTCTTCCACTAACCTCATTGCAACTCCCCTCCAAGTCTCCGACAACTACCTTGTATCCTTTTCCCTCTCGCTCTCATCCAACACTTCCCACACTGCCCCTACTCGGATGGTATCGCGCCGTCCCAACCTTCGCTCTCTCTCCCCCGCTACTCTCTCCTCTTCCATCCTATCATCTCTTCCCTCTGCTCAAACCTTCTCCAACCTATCTCCTGATTCTGCCTCCTCAACCCTCCTCTCCTCCCTTTCTGCATCCTTTGACTCTCTATGTCCCCTATCCTCCAGGCCGGCTCGGTCCTCCCCTCCCGCTCCGTGGCTCGACGACTCATTGCGAGCTCACAGAACAGGCACCGGGCAGCCGAGCGGAAATGGAGGAAAACTACCTCCCTGCGGACCTGACATCCTTTCACTCCCTCCTCTCTACATTTTCCTCTTCTCTCTCTGCTGCTAAAGCCACTTTCTACCACTCTAAATTCCAAGCATCTGCCTCTAACCCTAGGAAGCTCTTTGCCACCTTCTCCTCCCTCCTGAATCCTCCTCCCCCCCCCCCTCCCTCTCTGCAGATGACTTCGTCAACCATTTTGAAAAGAAGGTCGACGACATCCGATCCTCGTTTGCTAAGTCAAACGACACCGCTGGTTCTGCTCACACTGCCCTACCCTGTGCTCTGACCTCTTTCTCCCCTCTCTCTCAGATGAAATCTTGCGTCTTGTGACGGCCGGGCCGCCCAACAACCTGCCCGCTTGACCCTATCCCCTCCTCTCTTCTCCAGACCATTTCCGGAGACCTTCTCCCTTACCTCACCTCGCTCATCAACTCATCCCTGACCGCTGGCTACGTCCCTTCTGTCTTCAAGAGAGCGAGAGTTGCACCCCTTCTGAAAAAACCTACACTCGATCCCTCCGATGTCAACAACTACAGACCAGTATCCCTTCTTTCTTTTCTCTCCAAAACTCTTGAACGTGCCGTCCTTGGCCAGCTCTCCCGCTATCTCTCTCAGAATGACCTTCTTGATCCAAATCAGTCAGGTTTCAAGACTAGTCATTCAACTGAGACTGCTCTTCTCTGTATCACGGAGGCGCTCCGCACTGCTAAAGCTAACTCTCTCTCCTCTGCTCTCATCCTTCTAGACCTATCGGCTGCCTTCGATACTGTGAACCATCAGATCCTCCTCTCCACCCTCTCCAAGTTGGGCATCTCCGGCGCGGCCCACGCTTGGATTGCGTCCTACCTGACAGGTCGCTCCTACCAGGTGGCGTGGCGAGAATCTGTCTCCTCACCACGCTCTGTTCTAGGCCTGTTCTAGGCCCTCTCCTATTCTCGCTATACACCAAGTCACTTGGCTCTGTCATAACCTCACATGGTCTCTCCTATCATTGCTATGCAGACGACACACAATTAATCTTCTCCTTTCCCCCTTCTGATGACCAGGTGGCGAATCGCATCTCTGCATGTCTGGCAGACATATCAGTGTGGATGACAGATCACCACCTCAAGCTGAACCTCGGCAAGACGGAGCTGCTCTTCCTCCCGGGGAAGGACTGCCCGTTCCATGATCTCGCCATCACGGTTGACAACTCCATTGTGTCCTCCTCCCAGAGCGCTAAGAACCTTGGCGTGATCCTGGACAACACCCTGTCGTTCTCAACTAACATCAAGGCGGTGGCCCGTTCCTGTAGGTTCATGCTCTACAACATCCGCAGAGTACGACCCTGCCTCACACAGGAAGCGGCGCAGGTCCTAATCCAGGCACTTGTCATCTCCCGTCTGGATTACTGCAACTCGCTGTTGGCTGGGCTCCCTGCCTGTGCCATTAAACCCCTACAACTCATCCAGAACGCCGCAGCCCGTCTGGTGTTCAACCTTCCCAAGTTCTCTCACGTCACCCCGCTCCTCCGCTCTCTCCACTGGCTTCCAGTTGAAGCTCGCATCCGCTACAAGACCATGGTGCTTGCCTACGGAGCTGTGAGGGGAACGGCACCTCAGTACCTCCAGGCTCTGATCAGGCCCTACACCCAAACAAGGGCACTGCGTTCATCCACCTCTGGCCTGCTCGCCTCCCTACCACTGAGGAAGTACAGTTCCCGCTCAGCCCAGTCAAAACTGTTCGCTGCTCTGGCCCCCCAATGGTGGAACAAACTCCCTCACGACGCCAGGACAGCGGAGTCAATCACCACCTTCCGGAGACACCTGAAACCCCACCTCTTTAAGGAATACCTAGGATAGGATAAAGTAATCCTTCTCACCCCCCCCTTAAAAGATTTAGATGCACTATTGTAAAGTGGCTGTTCCACTGGATGTCATAAGGTGAATGCACCAATTTGTAAGTCGCTCTGGATAAGAGCGTCTGCTAAATGACTTAAATGTAAATGTAACCATGTGTATGTGACAAATACATTTTGATTTGATTTGATGATGTGGGCGTGCCCCAAGGGTCAATACTGGGTGTACATTAATGATCTGCCTTTTGTCTCTACTGGGTCTGAAGTTCAAATGTATGCAGATGATACAGTGATATATGTGCATGCAAACAACAAGCTGCACAAGAACTCACTACTGTAATGGTCCAGGTTACAAAGTAGCTCGGTGACTCGTGTTTGCATCTCAATGTGAAAAAAACTGTCTGCATGTTTTTCACAAAGAGGGCAACAGAGCCAGATGTCTATGTGTCAGGGGAGAAGCTCCAGGTGGTATCTGATTTTAAGTACCTTTAAGTACCTCTCTTTTAAAAAGCATGTGAAAAAGGTAATTTCCGATTAATACGAAATTGTTTGACTACAGAAGTAGCAAAACTGAGCTCCTGAGTTGGGAAAATCTTGTGCAATACACTGACGCATATCTTGTATTCAAGATCCTAAATGGCCTGGCTCCCCCTCCCTCCCCTCCATTTTTGTTAAACAGAAAACCCAAACATATGGCAGCAGATCCACAAGGTCTGCCATGAGAGGTGACTGTATAGT